>NW_016107515.1:2011042-2054835 GCF_001604975.1 Cebus imitator
AACTAAATCTTGCTTAGGACAAAGTGTAATAGAGATTTTATTTTAAAGCACAGGTGATCTAAGGTTTGGAGACAGAGAATGCTAAGATACTTACACAGAATTCTGATTGAGTCTGGAGCATAATGCCAAGAAAAATGGCCCCCAAAGACCAACTGTTGGGGAGTTTTGATGAGAAAGAAAGCCTTAGGTTTCTTAGGAGCCATTGCTAAGGTTACTGACTAAAATAATTCAAGAGAAGAAATCTGGTTGGACTTTTCTTTATACACAGAAGCCGTGGTATTTAATATCTAGCCTTCATAGTATATGCTAAAGCACTTTTTGATAAAACAATAGCCTTTCAATTTAATATCATGCAACCATCATACAAATCATTTACCACTGTATTTAGTCACAAAATAGCCGAGTGAAACATAAAATTCTCTCCCAACAGGCTGCTTCTCCATATATCTTTATGCCTGGAGCCAAAATCCATCACAAGCGAGAATACTCGAGAGAAACAGTAATATAAAAATCTTATGTCCTTCCCGTTCTCAGTTCCTCTGAACCAATGCAGAGCGCTCCATGGTCTATGACATCCAAAGAAGATCATGACAAAAGAAACTACAAATTATCCTGTCTCACAGTAAGACATAATGTCATTTCAAGTGAAGCAAAACACAAAAAAGGATTTCACAGATAGTCAAACACTCAGTTTTAAAAGGCCCTCCAAATCTGATCTATGCTGTTGTGGCAGACAGAGACTATAAAGGACAAAACACCTTTAACAAAACAAGACATAATGAACACTTATTGCCATTGGGAAGGCAATGGGGGCACCATTTGCAGACAACAATAAGTAAAAGAGGTAAGATGGCTGAAGGGCAACCTGCAGTTTGTATTTTTTTCCTTCTAGGACTAGGCCACTGCCAGAATAATTCTTTTTTTGAAATAAATAAATGATCAATCACTTCTCTTACCTAGTTAAAAATATTCAATGGCACCCTATTTCCCTCCTTCCCTCCCCCCTCCCTCCCGTCCTTCTTTTTTTTTTTTTTTGATAGGGTCTTGCTCTGTCACCCAGGCTGTAGTGCAGAGGCATGATTTTGGTTCATTGCACCGTCTACCTCCTGTGCTCAAGCAATCCTCTCACCTCAGCCTTCTGAGTAGCTGGGACCACACCACCATTCCCAGCTAATTTTTTGTATTTTTGGTAGAGACAGGGTTTCACCATGTTGCCCAGGTTGGTCTCAAACACCTGAGCTCAAGTGATCTACCCGCCTTGGCCTCCTAGAGTTTTGGGATTATAGGCACGAGCCACCACGCCCAGACGGCAGCCTATTTCTTACAGGGTGAAACCTTCCCTTCTTAGCTTGCTGTGGAGCATCCTTCCTGTTCTGGCATTTCCCAACTATAGTAATAACCTCCCCTAATTGCTATTGTATCTGCCCAGGTGCTTATCCCCCAGTCCCTCTGATACGGACTAACCACGTTATGCTCTTTAATACTCCCATGGCTTTCTTTCTACTATTCCCTCAGCTGGGAATAATCATTCTCTCCTTTTCAACCTGGCAAAATCATCTGCATCTTTAAGACCTAGTTCAAATGTAATTTCTCTTAGGACCCTTCTCTTGACCTCTTTCATATGGAACTTAACACATTTCCCTTGTCATTCTGTGCTGTCAGTTATTTGTTCGTCCATCTGTCTCTTCCACTAATCTATGAGCTCTAAGCATAGTGACTGGGATACAGCAAATATTCAATAAATGTTTACTGAAGAAATGAATAAACTACAACACTGAAAGACCTGGTCCAGCAAGTGAAATGATCTTGGAAAGGTAATTAGTATCTCTAGGCCTTAAACTGCCATCTGTAAAATTAGCTAAGGTTGAAAAAAACTTTTTTAAAGATGTGAAACTGTTTGTTCAAATAAGGGCTTCCCTGGAAGACCAATATCAGAAAGTAAGTGATCAAGTAAGGACTTAAAGGTAAAGTGCTCTGTTCCATGGGAGGAAAGGATAACTTGCCAAGCTCCTCCTCCTCCCCTCCCCGCCCCAACCACAAAGCACACTGAAAAACTACTAGACTCTATATTGTACGATCTCTTTCAGTTCTAATATTCTATGATTCCATGATGTTATTCAATAGTGTTTCATAGCAACACATACAAGAATTATTAAGTGGAAAATTCCTTTGTTCTATCATCCTTTAGGAACAAAAGCTTCCATATACGGAACAAAATATAGTTCCCTCTATTTTCCTATAGTGGATTATTTTGCAGAGGTACGAAATTGGACTAACTGTGCTATACAACCATAACCATGGAGCTGTTCATCCCACTAGCTTATCAGATAAAAGCAGGTGATTTGTGACAATCATTAATTTTACGTACAAAATATTGCCATGAATAAAACAGATTTTAAAAATAAAAAACAAACTGTTGATTAATCTTTTAAGAAACTCGGCCTTTATTACCTATGCCTGGAAAAAAAATGTAAATGCCTATAATTTCAATCTTCATGTGCCTCTGTAGTTAAAAGCTCAAGGTGTGAAATACTGGTCTATAATTCATTAGCTATAATCGACAGTCATTTATTCTGAGGCTTAATTTCCTCATCCCTAAAACTGGTCTGATACTTCCTTTACGTAATTGTTATAAAGATCAAGGTAAATAAAGTAGCCAACATACTGGTACCTGGCAGGCCTTTGAGACAGTCTATACTTCATTCCTTATTGAATGCTAACAAATAAGAGACAGCCTTCTCCAGCGTTCTACTAAGGAAGAAAAAGTCATGTTTTTGGACAGATAGCATTCACAACCAGCCATCTTACTATGGCAATTTATTAAGATGAGAAGACCATGCTTGAATATACCCCAAACTTGAATGATATCCAAAAAAGCAAACTTGGAATAATTCATACTGTGATGGGTACAAAATCTTATCTATCCAGGATAGGGGAGAACAGCTGGTTCAGACTGTATCACAACAGCAATAATGGCCTGGATTCTAAGGCCTCACCACCTAACAAGAGCATTTATTTAGGGACCTAGAACTATATAGTTGTACTTTAACAATATTTTTTCTTCAATTTACCATTTAAATATTTGAAACTATATTTTTGCAGAAAATTCTACAAGAGACCAGTCTTACTTTTAAGAATCACCTTTCATCTTGAGAGAGGGGCTCTACCAACATTCTACTTAAAATATAAAGCACAGAAACCAAAAATGGCAGCTCTAGTATCATTAAAAACCAAAAGTAAGCTCATGTCCGTAACAGGTAGAAATTTAACACCTCTATTTCTAATATAGCATATGAAAAAGGTTTGAAACTAATGATAGGACCGTGTATATTTCAAGCAATCTGCATCTGTTGGTATTTCACCAAAAGGTTTGAATTTCTTAGTCTTCATTTTACTTTGAAGTCATGCAAATTACACGTTTTTATATGACATACTAAATAGGTAGAAAAGAAAACAAAGAGTTAACCAAAAAATAAAAGTATATATAAAACCCAAGATGGATATGCCAGTGATTCTGTGCTACAGGTATTATTCAGCATTAGGTCATCAGTCATAATGTTTTAAATGAACTCTTGAAAAAGGATGCAATCATAAAAAAATTGAGTGACTTAACTGAACGTTGGCAGTAGCAAAAGTCAGAACAGATATTCCTGTCAAATAAGCACAGTGATTTTAGCCTCCTTTTACTTAATTTAACCGATTCTCCAGTTTAGGCCTTTTGCTTGATCAAAGTATGTATCTTTATATTTTTAAACTTCATCCTTAATAAATCAACTTTAAATACTAACTTCATTTAATCTGTAGGTCTGAGCATACTTTGTTCATTGAGAAAGAGATCTTAACTTGGCCTGGATTTAGAAAACCATGTTATAGTGAAAGGTCCTCTCTGAAACATTTATTTTTAGTAAACAGCAGGGAAAGGAAAAAAGAAACATTTTAGGGATTTTGCAAATGTTTCTTAAATGAATGGTATGAGGAAGAATCAGGTGGAGATGAGTAAGAACAGCCTATCATGGGAACAGAATGGCCTCAGAGCTGTCCTTATATGATCAAATAGCCAAAGATACTTTCTTCTTTTCATTAATCTATTCCATTTTCATAAAACTTGATTGGATTAAAGGGTGGGAGTAAGACACAGATAGTGTGGAATATTCTGGACTTGTAATAGCTTTTCCTGTCTTCATGACACATGGATCTACTTTTCATGGATATGTAAGGGTAGGATGAAGAGGTCCTTGGATACGAAGCAGGTGTTTACCTCAAAATACTAAGATTTTTTTTTTTTAAGTTGGGTACAATTTACATTTAACAAAATTCAACCTTCTCAAAAGCATCTAGTTTTATGAGTTTTGACAAATGTATATAAATGCGTAACTACCACCACAATAAAAATTTCCATTTCTACAAAATGTTCCCCTGTCCCTTGCTGTACAAACTTCTCAGCCCACTCCCTCTAAGTACTCAGGGATTCTTAAGTTTGGCAGGACCTGTTCTCAAACAGACAAAGAAGACTGAGCATCAAAAGGACTTTGGGTGGAGTTTTATAAGCTGGAGTATGACATGATATCATCTGCTCTTTTTAGCCCAAACTCTGCTCACAGAAGAAATGGCTAGAGTTGGGTATATGAACTCAGTTTTGTAGTACCAGCTCTATCACTTAGCACAGCATAGCTTATTCTTTTATTCTTTTAATAAACATTAAACTGAATTTGATAAATGTGAGCTTGATGAACATTCCAACCTGTGTCAAGTACTGTGCCAGATGCTGGAATGGACAAAATCAAACAAGATCCTTATCCTCGTGGAGTTTACAGTTCTAGTGAAACAGGCACACAGTAATTTAATAATCACACAAACATTACTACAAACTGTGCAAGTTGCTATAATGAAAAAGTACAAGGTGCTCTGAAAGTATATAAAAAGATAACGTAACCTGGTCTGGGAGATCAGGGAGGACTTCTATGAGGAGGTGAAATTTACGCTCAGAGCTGAGGGGTGGGCAGGAAATAACTGGGTGAAAGCGGAAGGTTGGGAGAAACAGAAAAGAATGTTCCTGACTGAAGAAGTGTTATGTGTAAAGGCCTGGAGTTATAAGAGAGTTTGTGCTTCTGAGGGTCTTAAAGAAGACCAGTGAACTGGCTAGAAGAGTGGGGTTTACATGAAGCTAAAGAGGGAAATTGAGGTTGGGCCAGTAAGGGCCATACACATATGTAAAGCTGGGTTTTATCCTAAAAACAACAGAAAGTTACTTAAACAGGCAGAAAGACAAAATCGGGTTTATATTTTTGAAGATTACCCTGGCTACAATATACAATATAAGCCGAAAGCAGGGGGAAGGTGAGAATAGAGTCAGGATTCAAGTTAGGAGTGTCATGTAATATCCCAGGTAAAACAGATGGTCGCTTGGAGCAGGGCTATAGCGGAGGCAGAAACAGATTGGTCATATATTTATGAGGTAAAAATATATATAGTAGAACTTGGTGGAGAGTAAGGACGAAGTGAATAAAAATGATTCCTAGGTTTCCGGCTTATACTAGAATGGTGCCATTCACCAAGACAAGCAACAATTAAAGAAGACCAGGTTTATTACAACGAATGTTACTGAGTGCCTACCATGGGCCACGTACTGAGGATTCTGAAGGAAAGATAAATATGTAGATAAGTCTCATATAATGGGATAAAAACCATGACAAGGATAAGCACAGAAAGAAAGGATCCCCATGCCATCAGTGGGGGAGGGTAGGGAAGAGATGGCCGGAGAAGACGTTCAGGATTTTGTAACTATATAAAATTCTTTTAATAGGAAAAGAATCCTAATCTTCCAAATGAGGTAACTATCTCTACTTCAAAGGAATTCTTCCCTAAAAGGCAGTGGGGCTACAGCTGCTGCCTATTTATTTAAACTTTTCATTTTGAAATAATTTTATTTTTAAATTTTTATTTATAATTTTTTAAATTAAAAATTTATTATTATTAGTGTTATAATTTTTAAGAGACAGGATCTCAGTCTGTTACCCAGGCTGAAGTGCAGTGGCATGATCATAGCTCACTGTAGCCTTAAACTCTTAGGCTCAAATGATTCTTCTGTTTCAGTCTTTTAAGTAGTTGGCACTATAGGTGCATGTCACCATTTCTCAGCCAATTTTTTTCATTTTTTGTAGAGATAAGGTCTCACTGTCTTGTCCAGGACAGTCTTGAATTCCTGGCCTCAAGTGATCCTCCTGAGTGCCTCAGCCTCCCAAAGTGTTGGGATTACCAGTGTGAACCTCAGGCACCTGGCTTGGCATAATTTTAGATATATAGCAAAGTTGCAAATATAGTACAAAGAATTCCTGTATATCCTCCGTTTAGTTTCCCTAAGGGTAACATCCTACATAACCATGGGATATTTGTCAAAAATCCAAATATTTTCCAATTGGGAAAATAGGAAGAAGCATGCAGGTGGGGTTTTGTGTCCCTTTCACTGTTGCTTTCCTTCCCTAAGCCTGCACTATGAAGGATGCTTTCTCAGGACTACTGCCTCTTTTCTTTTCTATTTTTCTTTCTTTTTTTTTTTTTTTGCAGAGGGAAAGGGTAGGAGAAACTGCCTGGTGGGACCGTGATAGAGCCTGCAAGACAGTATAAAATCTCCATATCTCTAAGGCTACCTGGGGCTCCTCCACTTTCTCTTGCTAGCCTACACTCAGCCTCTACCAATTTATTAACTATGTAGCCCAGTTATTCTTACGGCATTCATGAGTCAACTTCAGGTAAGTAAGTGCTCATGTTCCCTTTTTTCCTAGCAAGCATCTATCTCTGCTTAAATTTCTGGCTATTTGGTTGCCCTTCCACTTCAGTTCTCTGGCAGGTTCAAGAAAAGTCATAAGCTTGCAGTTTTCCCAGCTTTATTGTTGTTTGAAGGGTAAAGTGATGCTCTTTCCAGCTTTCTAAGCTCCAAATGGAAACCAGAAGTCCTCTGTTATTCTTAATTCTAGAATTTGAGTCTAAAAAGTTCTCAACTGCAATCTACTTCATTCTTTATTTTACAAGGGAGAATACTAAAGCTCTAAAAGAAAAAACTGACTTTTGAATATTTAGGGATAGAGTCAGAGCAATTCTACTTATTTACAAAGTGAGTCAGTATATATATATATATATATATATAAAATATGTGTGTGTTTGTGTGTGTATATATATATTTATATATATACACACACACATATATATTCTATATACACACATACTACTTACAGATATAGAATAGATATATATCTAGTTATTTACACAGTGACTCGGTATTTGGGGAGACATATAGGAAATCCTGGACATTCAAAAAGTAGAGATGAAATAAAATGAGACACAAGGACCAGGTATAATATAAAGTTGAATCAGAATAGGAGGAATACAAGGACCAAAATTCATGAAAGTAGGTTATAAAGGTTACATGCAATTGTGTAGTTGAACCATAAATTGGTGCCAAATTTCCAGAGGACCAAAATGAAAAGGGAAAGATTATTATTTTATAGTTTATCTATTAGGGGAACACACACACACACACACACACACACACACACACACACACACACACCTCTTAAGTAAACAGAAGCATTTCCTAGTGCTAAATTAAGAAGTTTATCTTATATGGCTTCATACAGGGACCACTAAGAAATATAAAGAGCCAATATTTTCAATGGCACCCCTGTAGCAAATATAGTTACCAGGGTTTATACACATGTTGGAGTTAAAGGACCCCGGATGGAAGTGTTCAGTTTTCAAATCTAAATCTGTTTACCTCACTATGCAGTCTATACTACAGTAATTCAGTAGGATCGATGTCTATCATGCAAACTTCTAATCAGCACTGGTGACTCAATTACTATCAAAATAGTATGTCTGGAGCTACAAAACTTTCAAATTAGAAGAAACCTCATCAACTTGTCCCATCATCTCATTTTAGAAATGATATAGAACACAATAAATACTTTCAGGTGGAAAATATATATGTGAGTATAGGCAAGTTACATTCCTATCCAGTTTTAAAAAGCCCAGCCAACATAATAAGATATTCTCTCTTTAGGATGCTACTGATGTCAATAATAGAACTTTATAAATATTTACAAACAATTGTTAGGAATCAGAAGCAGAAGAAAAGGGAAACAAAAGCCAAACACAAGTCTTCCTGCACTACTGACAATTTACTGGAGTGAAAAGGTCAAGGTCTAGCCAAAAACAGAGAAACTATGAAGAAAAAGAAAACGAAGAGTTATTCTAGGGATAGGGTTTCCTACAATGACTCAAATGATATAACTTCACAGTTTCAAGTTTGTGATGCATTTTTATTTAATTATGTACATCAAATGGAAAATTAATTTCTAAATCTCTAGTTAGCCACCAAAGGCAGAGTGAGCTAGAAAAGACCTAAGCTAGGAAGTAATACATATCTACATATACTAAAAACATTTAAAGAGGCTGTAGTTCACAGACTATAATTAGAAATATGGGACTGTCTTTAAGACAATACTCTGAGTCTTGCTTTTAAAGAGTCCTGACAGCACAGCATCTGAAAAGATACAAGAGTCATTTTTGGTCCTGCTCAAAATGTGTTTGCTGCTAGCACAGCATCTGAAAAGATGCAAGATTCATTTTTGATCCCATTCAAAATATGTTTGCTGCTAAAAGTCCTGGAAAAACGGCCTTTTATAATACTGTCTTACCTAAAGTAGGTCCTGCATTATGAAACCAGGAGACAGAATTAAAGAGGCTCTAGCTTTTTCTCTTTCAAGAAAAGAAAAAAAAAAAGGTGAGAAAATCCGAGTAAAATGAAAATTTTATAAAAAAATATGTAGATATAACACACACAGACACGTATTATAAACATGAACATCCAGTTGATATTCTTGGGTATCTTGAGACAGGGAAAATAATTTCATTTCCCACTTGGCATACGTGGTCTCATGTTTGAATAAAAAAAAATTGTTCATAATACTCCTGTGAAAATACCCTTATTCAAAGTAAAAAGAAAAAATATTATTTTGAATCTGTAACACCGCAGCCTTTCAGTTGGGATGCTGGTTGATCTTAATGAGAGAAATTATTTGATTCAAGTATCAACTAAATAGTAATTAAGATGAACATAAATGCATAAAAACAAAATTAACTGTATATGGCAAGTGCATGCCTCATAGCACCTGTCCTCACATGTAGAAAAGAACATCAGCCTTTGACTGATTATTTCTTTTTGACATGATTTATCACCCAGTATTCTTTAAACTTGATAAAGCAAATTAATCTTTGATTGCAGGCGGCACTGGAGGTTGCCATTAGTCATGTAGTTTGGTGAGGTTCCTTGTGTTTCATTTACCAGGCACACAGAAAGAGAGCCCAGAAGCAATTGCCTCAGCTATGACTTCTTTCCCAATCCACCCAGGAGAAATGATCAAAGAATTCAATATACGGTATTTTAAATTACTTCGATAGAACTGACCAGTAAGGAGAAAAAAGAATTTTCTCTTTATTTTTTATAATTATTTTTTAACCAAGGACAAAGGAACACTTGTAACTTGTGATTTCAACATTAACAACTCAGAGATTTTTGTTTGTTGTAGGGCAAGGGGTGAGGGTGGAGGGTAATTATAATTTTTAAAACGGCTATCTTAAGAAAGGGCATTTAGGAATTGACTCTGCAGGAATACAGAAATAGCAAATAAATATTCCATACTGAAAATATTCCCATAGGCTCAGGTACCAAAATGCTCCAGTTTACTAAAACCATTGTCACCATCTTTCAAAATACTGAAGAAGAAATATTTTCTAGATTAATGAATATTTCATCCTAAAGTATTATCCAATTTTTAGTCAGTAAACAATGGTAAGAAATCATAACTTTTTAAACTTATTCTTTTTTTGGGGGGGGTTGGAGTCTCGCTCTGTTGCCCAGGCTGGAGTGCAGTAGCACAGTCTCATTTCACTGCAACCTGTGCCTCCCGGGTTCAATTGATTCTCCTGCCTCAGCCTCCCATGTAGCTGGGATAGCAGGTGTGCACCACCACACCCGGCTAATTTTTTTTTTTTTTGTAGTTTTAGTAGAGACAGGGTTTCACCACGTTGGCCGGGCTGGTCTCAAACTCCTCACCTGAAGTGATCTGCCCACCTCAGCCTCCCAAAATCCTCCCTGGGATTATAGGTGTGAGCCACCGTGCTCAGCCTTCAACTTTTCTCTTTACTTACTTACTTTTCTTTTCTGGGCTTTTTATTTTAATTTAATTTAATTTTATTTGAGAGAGGGTCTTACCACGTCTCCCTGGATGGAGTGCAATGGTGTAATCTCAGCTCACTATAGCCTCTGCTTCCCAGGCTCAAACGATTCTCCAGCCTCAGCCTCCCCTGGATCTAGGACTAAAGGCGTGAGCGACAAACACCCAACCAATTACTGTATTTTTTGTAGGGATAGGTTTTTGCCATGTTGCCCAGGCTGGTCTTGAACTCCTGAGCTCAAAGCAATCAATCTGCCTCAACCTGGGCTTCTTATTTTATAATTTAATATTCAAAAGAACATTACATTGGCCTAACACTCACTATTACTCACCCTAATACCTCAGTGTGCAAAAGCAAGATTTATTTGACAAAATAACTATTAGGGAACAATACCTGAGTTAGAACTTAGGGCTTTCTACTTTTAGTCCTTTACTTAACTGATAATGCCTATCAGAGACATTTACCACAATTTCCAAAACAGATTCTTTGACTATGCCAACCATTAACAAATAATCACTTCATAGATAATCTGATTATTTCAATGAAAAATTTCTTCAATCTAGACTTAAGTACAGGATTGATATTTGATCCCTATGAGAGATGATCCTTATTAGGCTAAATATTGTATCTTTTAAAATTGCTGGGAAAACAATATGAATGAACTACTAGAAGACTTAAAAAAATCCCAATATTTACGATCATCTCAATTCCCAGTTAGTCTGCATGGAAGGCATTTTTACACCTAAAGGGGAAGAAGAACCCACTGGGTAATATATATCCACCTTTTAAAAATGGTTTACTTTTAGAAAGGAATCCAAAGAATATTGAACAACTATTAAAAATAGCATATTCCATTTAGGACTTAAGCAATAAGTATTCATTTTCAAAAAATAATATTTCATGAAAATTAACTGAGGTAGGATTAACATCAATGTTTCAAGTATTTATCTTAGATGGCACCATTTGTTCATAGAACAAAATTCATTAAATGATCCAAATGTGCAAATAAAGGCAGTACATGTATAGACACTTAAAAGACCTTTCTCTTAAATACAATGTAAAAGCAGCTCCTAATGCGTTACAATGCACAGCCACAACCTGAAAGCTCAAGTACAATGTTCTTTTTCAAAATAACCACTATCAGTATTCCTACTCCGATGTTTGGGAAATCACACTCACCACACTGCTGGTCATATACTTAAGCACAAAGAAATACAATAACTAGGTTTCTGTCAATTTTCCTACCATCTAAATATGAGCTGAAAATTCCAGGTAGCCTGTGCACACACAGGGTTAGTAATTCGATCTTTTCAAGCATTTATGAAAAATTTTGCAAAAATGTAATTTCCTAAAAACAATCCTCTGTTTTCTCTTAGTATACATGAATGTTGGTTGAAACTATAATTTTACAAATAAATAGTAAAGAATTAGGAATAAATCTTTACATAATGATACTTGAAATGCATGGAGTTGGCATATACCGTCTTGTCACTAATTGCAAACAAAAGGTATCAAGTGATTTGGCATTTTTAATAGAAACTTTAAAAAGCTAATTAACTACTAACTATAATATTCCCACCAGAGTTCTGAAAACTATATATTTCCTACAATAAATTGTGTCAGATATAAGTAAATAGTATGTATAAATGTACTATTTTTCAAAAAATGTAACTCCACGTTATTTTAACATGTTAGCTTAATTTATTAAAAGACAAATATTCTGACTAATTGCAAGAGTTATTTAACAATTCAGTTGAAACATTTTCTTCTGGAATCACAAATTATTATAGTTTAGAAAATCAGAATACATGAAGAGTTGAAAAATTGTCAGTACAGAGTGAATGAAAGAACTCCAAATAAAGTCTTTTTTTTTTTTTTCTTGAGATAGGGTCTTGCTCTGTTGCCCAGACTAGAATGCAGTGGTGTGATCAGGGTTCATGCAGCCTCAAACTCAAACTCCAAGGCTAAAAGGATTCTCCTGCTTCAGCCTCCTGAATAGCTGGGACTGCATGCATGCACCACCACGCTTGGCTAATTTTTACATCTTTTGTAGAGATGGGGTTTCTCTATGTTGCCTAGACTACTTGCCTTGAACTCTTGGGCTTGAGTGATCCTCCCATCTCAGCCTCCCAAAGTGTTTGGATTACAGGCATCAACTATCCTGCTCAGCCCAAATAAACTATATTAAAACAAATTTTAGTCTTGTCCCTGCAGATGATTCAAAAAAAAAATTAGAGTTCAAAAAACAACTTGCTCCATAATAAGAATTTAAGCCAGCCTTCCTTCCTTTGTTCCTTCCCTTCCCTCCTTCTTTTCTCTCCTTTCTTTTCTTCCTTCCTTCCTTCCTTCCCTTTGGCGGTGGGGAGGGGGGGTAGGGCTTGGAAGAGTAAAGAAGGATATTTCAGGAAAGAATAATTTTAGTAGGACAATTAAAAGTGTCTTCCCCTTTATAAAAACTTTAGTTGTAACTTATATGTTTATTTAAAGCAAGTTCACATGTAAGAACCTATTATTTATATACGAATATACATTTACTGCTTGGCTCCATTGAGAAACTATAAATTTCATCTATTGAACATTAGCAAAAAATTACATGTGTTTATCATCTGGATTATTCTCAGATTAATAGAGATAAATGACAAAACATAATCAGTAGCAGCTCTGCAACTTAATCATTGCATCTGAGCTATAGGAAGCACTTAATTACTCTCATTTACTAGGTTCAATCTAATGAGAAAGCATTAGCCAAATGAAAAGAATGCAGTACAAACAAACAAAATAGTTATACCATCATTAAAAAGAAACTCTGACAGTGCAGGTGACAGCATAGGCAGGATAAATTACCATAATGTTCTAAATGCTGAGCTGTCAGCATGCTAATGCCATGATCAGATACCCTGGGAATCTCTGCACTATAGCTGTCAGAAACAGGTATCATAAATCACCTCTCTCTACTGTACTGCTCATTATCACAGCTATAGTATACACGTTTTTCAGCATACTTCAGTACAAATTTGAAGGCAACACTTATTCTTATGAGTGGGTCTCTTTACTCCTGTAGACACCGTAGACAATCCTTGCCTAATAAATGGATATTTTATTTTGCAATAATGAACTACTGGATCTTAGAACATGATAGGCCTCTGCTTTTAATTCATAAGCCATCTGAATGAACAGACTGCAAAAACAGCACATTTTCCCAAGCTGTATGATACGGTAGCAGTGAGCTAGGTAAATGAACATTATTCCATCTAAAGGAATCTCATTATTTGCAAGCTATTCCTGGATCTGGAAAGCAAAAGTAGCAGATACAAATAGGAACCACTTGCAATGGTTAGAAACCTTTATGACATAATCTTAATATTTTTAAGGAAAATTTTATATTTTATATGGAAAAATAACTAATATTTTGAGAACTTACTATAGGTAATCTCCTTTAATACTTATAACAGCCATGTGAGTTAAACAGTATTGTTATAAGGTGAGGAACTGAAAAGTTCATGCCCTTCTCGGTAGAGTTAGCAAAGGAATTCTGCAGAAGTCTCTGAACACGTGAAACATGACAAATTTCTTTAATCATATAAACATGTATACTATATTTTTTATTATAAATACAATGCTATTACACTCCTAATTTCTATTCACCAAAAGTAGTAGCTGAAGGGAAACTAGCTTTTCATCTTCACAATGATGTCTAATACAATTACACAAAGGTAACAGTCAATTTGATAATGTATCCGTATTCTCAAAATACTTCTTAATAAAAAGCACCTGACATATTTTACAAATGAAATGGTGTTTCTACACATACATAAAAGTATTTTTAAAGTATTCTGATTGAGCATATTTTTAAAATGTGAGAAAAAATATTAAAATATATTCAGGGAGAAAAGCTAAATTTCCAAAGAAAATGAAAACGATGAATGACATTTTCCAATAATGTTTGTAATTTCTTCTCCTTTGCTTATTCCAAGAGAGTGATATTTCTTACTAACATCTTGTATTTTGATGGGTGGTTACTGATGTGGGAGGAGAGTGTTCCAAGAATTGTTTTAGTGTTCTTTTTAAAAATTTTTTATTTTAAAATTTTTCTTTCTCTTTTTTTCTTTTCTGTTTTAGTGTTCTTATGCAACGTACAATTTAGTTGTATGCTCAAACCTCAGTCAGTTTTACTTCAATAATGATATAGTGCTATAATGCTGTAACCAGAATACTTATTAATATGAATTTAAGTCCTTCCCTGATTTACATATACACCACAGACCAGGATTCTTCTTTTAAAAAGTAGAGCCCTGACAGCAAATAGATTTGCAAAAATGTCCACTTTCTTTTCTCATATTGCACAAATTAGTTTCATTATTTTGTAGAATTTTTATTGTTTTCTGGCTCCATCTAATACTATCCATATGACTGTGAAAGACAACAACATGACTAACAGGATAGGGGGCCTATCCTGTTCCAAGCATTCTGCACGTTAGAACAGAGAAACTCTACAAGCCCAGAGGTGGAATTGGGACGTAGGTCAGTCTAGGACAAAGCCAGTATGATTGCTATGCATGGTAGGGCGTAAAGTTGATTCCTTAGATTGCCATGAAGAGATAATTCTCTATAAATCTCATACTAGTTTATTTCTGTGACATAATTTTGCAGAATAGCTAATTGGAATTGGTAGTGTTGGTGGCCACTGGTTAACAGCCCCATTCGACATGATTTAGAAATGAAGAGAAGAGTTCTGACGCTGTCATGCCTAGCTGAATGGCTAGGCACAGAATGCCTAAGGTCACCTCCCCTCCCTCACAGAAGTTGCTCTGGGCTTGACTACAGTGCCAGATTGAAGCCAATGATGACTATATAGGAATGGGTTGGGGCATGCAGTGAGCAGAAGGAAGAGGAAACTGTTTTCTAAGTTAAAAGTCCACACAGCTTTCATTAATTATAACTTAGCTATCTGAAATATCACCTGAGTCAGGCAGAAATAGAAACAGATTCATTTTTGCAACAAATGTGTGGCAAAAGAATTGCTATAAGTTGAGTCCTACTGACCTACATTGTCATTTCAGAAACTGATAAAATTATACTTTCATTTTTATTAATTTTCAGCAACACTGACAGCTAGACTTGTTGCTTTGTCTCTCTACCCATTCTTCCTTATTTCCCCTTCAATGTGAGGTTAATGATTTAAAAAACCTTTAGGACACAGGGCAGGCTCTGTGATAGAGAATGGTGATGGGGGTTGGGGAGAGAGACAGGATACAGTGCCTATCCTTGAGGAGTTCACCAACTAATGTAGAAACCTAATCTCTTCAACTGTATTATACACTCATTAAGGGCAGGGCCAGAACTAATATATTTATGTTGGTATTCTTTATAAGCGCTCATTAATATTTTTTGAAAGAATAAAGAGGCAAATATATTTGTTGCCATTTATATAAGTTTAGAGGGTAGAGTTTTCATTACTGCAATTCATGCCCAAACTTTTTTTTGGGGGTGTCTTGACTATTTTATTTTTTTATTAATAATCATTGTATATATTTATGAGGTCCATGTGATATTTTGATATATGCATACAATATGTAATAATTAAATCAAGATATTTAGGATATCCATCACCTCAAATATTTGTCACTTCTTTGTGTTGGGAATATTTCAAATTCTCTCTTTTAGCTATCTTGAAATATAGCACACATTGTTTGTAGTTATAGTCACCTTATTGTACTATCAAATACTAGAATTTATTCCTTTATATAATTAGGCTTGTACCCATTAACCCCTCTCTTCGTGCTGTCCCCTCCCTTCCCACTGCTTGGTAACTATCATTCTACTTTAGACCTCCATGAGATCAATTTTTTAGCTCTCTTATATATGTAAGAACATGGGATAATTATCTTTCTGTGCCTGCTTATTTGACTTAACACAATGACCTCCAGTTTCATCCAATGGAATGGATGGATGTTTCAATGACATGATTTCACTCTTTTTTTTTCATAGCTGAATGGCATTCTATTGTGAATATATACAATGTTTTCTTTATTCATTCATTGATGGATACTTAGGTTGATTCCATATCTTGGCTATTGCTAATAGTGCTGCAATAAATATGAAGATACAGATGTCTCTTTGATATACTGATATTCTTTCCTTTAGATAAATTCCCAGTAATGAGATTGCTGAATCATATTTTTTATCGAGAAACCTCTATACTATTTTTCTATAATGAGTGTACTAATTAACATTTCCACAATGTTTGAGAGTTCCCTTTTTACCTCGTCTTTTGCAGCATTTGTTATTTATTGTCTTTTTGATAATAACCATTCTAGCTGCGAAGAGAAGACATTTCATTATGGTTTTGATTTGCATTTCACTGATGATTAGCAATACTTAAGATTTTTTTCATATACTTTTTGGCTATTTGTATGTCTTCTTTGAGAAATGTCCTATTCAAATCCTTTGCCCATGTTTTAATGAAACTGTTTTTTCCCCGTTGTTTGCATTCCTTGTATATTCTGGATAAAAATAACTTGTCAGATGAATAGTCTGCAAATATTTTCTCCCATTCTGCAGGTTATCTCATCTTTGTCTTGTTCCAGTTATTAGAGAACAGGCATTCAACTTTTCCCAGTTCAGTATGTTAGCTGTGGGTTTGTCATATATAGCTTTTCTTATGTTGAGATATGTTCCTTCTATGACAGATTTATTGAGAATTTTTATCATGAAGTGATGTTGAAATATATCAAATGCTTTTTCTGCACGTTTTGAGAGGATCATATGGTTTTTGCCCTTCATTCTGTTGATGTGATTTATCATGTTCATTGATTTACATATGATGAACCATCCTTGCATCCTGGGATACATCCCACTTGATTATGGTGCATTATCTTTCTGATATGCTATTTGGTTTGCAAATATTTTGTTGAGGATTTTTGCATCTATGTTTATCAGAAATATTGGCCTGCAATTTTTATTTTTTCTTGTGTTTTTGTCTGGTTTTGGTATCAAGGTATTGTTGACGTTATAGAATGTCTTAGGAAGAATTCCCTCCATTTCAATTTTCTGAAATAGCTTGAAAAGCATTGGTGTTAGATCTTCTTTATGAGTTTGGTAAAATTCAGTACTAAAGCCATGCAGTCCTGGGCTCTTATTTTTTGGGAGACTTTTTATTACTGATTCAGTCTTCTTTCTCATTATTGGTCTGTTCAGGTTTTCTACTTTTTTTTGGGTCAATTTTGGTAGGTTGTATGTGTACAGAAATTTATCCATTTTGTCTTGGTTTTCCAATTTTGTTAGTGTATATTTGTTAATAGCCTCAAATGATCCTTAGTATTTCTGTGGTATCAGTTGTAATGTCTCCTCCTTTATTTATTTCAGTTTTCTCTCTTTTGTCCTTGGTTAGTTTAGCTGGCAGCTTATCAATTTTATTTATATTTTCAGAAAACCTTAGTTTTTACTATGTTTACTTCTGCTCTGATCTTCATTATTTCTGTCCTTCTACTAATTTGGGGTTTGGTTTGTTCTTATTTTTCTAGTTCCTTGACATGCATCATTTGGTTGTTTACTTAAAATCTTTCTATTTTTTTGAAATAGGAGTTTATTGCTATACAATTCCTTCTTAGACTGCTGCTGTCATATCACATAGGTTTTGGTATGTTGTGTTTCCATTTTCATTTGTCTCAAGAATTTTTAAAAATTTCCTCCTTAATTTATCCATTGACCCAGTGGTTATTCAGGAGCATGATGTTTATGTCGCATGTATTTGTACAGTTTCCAAAGTTCTTCTTGTTATTAATTTCTAGTTTTATCCCATTGTGGTCAGATATGATACGTGGCATAATTTTAATTTTTAAAAATTGTGTGTCTTAACATGTGGTCAACCCTGGGAGAATGTTCCACATGCTGATAAAAAGAATGTATACATACTTAATGTGTTGGGCTAAATGTTCTATAAATGGCTGTTAGGTCCATTTGGTCTACAGTGCAGATCAAGTCCAATGTTTCTTTGTGAATTTTTTGTCTAAATGATCTGTCGAATGCTGAAAGCGCAGTGTTAAACACCAATTACAATCATAGTTGGGGACTTTGTCATTCTCCTTAGCTCTAATAGTATTTACTGTATATATCTCAGTGCTCCAGTGTTGAGTACATATATAACTACAGCTAGTGCTCGACTTACGACCATGGTCGGGACCGTGGACTGGTCGTAACATGATTTGGTCGTAAGTTGAGTAGGCAATATGTACAGTTGAAATGGTGCACGCGGAGATGGTAGTGCTGCTGGAAGCTGGTCCGCACTGTCGTAAGCCCAGCTGGGCAACGTTTGCACTGCCAGACGCGGAGCAGTCGTGGCTAGTGATTGTGGTCGTAAAGTCGAATGTTCGTAAGTTGCATAGGCGGTAAGTCGATCAATACCTGTATTATATCTTCTTGTTGCACTGAGCTGTTTATCATTTTACAATGACCTTCTTCGTCTCTTTTTGCTTTTTCCCCCTTTGTTTGATATAAATATAGCTTCTTATGGCAGGTTTTGGTTACTGTTTGCGTGGAATATCTTTTTCTATCCCTTTGTTTCCTTTCTGCTTTTTTTCTACAAGAGTCTTGCTCTGTCACCCAGCCTGGAGTGTAGTGGTATGGTCGCGGCTCACCGCAACCTCCACCTCCCAGGTTCAAGTGATTCTCGTGCCTCAGCCTCCCGAGTAGCTGGGATTACAGGTGTCTGCCACCACACCTGGCTAATTTTTGTATTTTTTCAGTAGAGATGGAGCTTTGCCATGTTGGCCAGGCTGGTTTTGAACTCCTGACCTCAGGTGATCTGCCTGCCTTGGCCTCCCAAAGTGTTGGGATTACAGGCATAAGCCACCACACCCAGCCCATTCCTTCGCTTTCAAGCTATGTGTCTACAGGCAAAGTGAGTTTCTTGTAGGCAGCATATAGTTGGGTCCTACTTTTTATGTCCATTCAGCCAATCGGTATCTTTTAATTGGAGGAATTTAAACAGTTTATATTCAAGGTTGAAACTGACAGGTGATTGCTTTCTGATTTTTTGTATATCCTTTGTCCTGGTCTTCCTTATATTTATGATTTGGTGAGGTTTTTTTTGTAGTGATAATGTTTGACTCCTTTCTCTTTTTAATTTGTGTATCTACTTTACCAGTGAGTATTATGCTTTCATGTTTATTTGTAACAGTAGATTCTGTCCCATATAAACATTCCTTTATATGTAACTGGACACTTTTGCTGTTTTTTTTTGTAATTCTCTTTATGTCTTTGGCTTTTGACAGTTTGACCATAATGTGATTTGGAGAAGACCTTTTGGGTTGAATATATTAGAGGATCTTTGAGTTTCTTGTATCTGGAAGTCTATATCTTTTGCAAGACTATAACTTTTGCAAGATTAGTTTTTAGTTAGTATTTTGTTAAATAGGTTTTCTATGATTTTCCCATCTCTTCACCTTCTAAAAATTAACAAAATTAGGATATCTGGTTACTTTATGGCAACTCATATGGTACACAGGCTTTCTTCATTAATTTTTATTCTTTCATCTTTTCTTTCTCCATCTGTATAATTTCAAGCAACCTGTCTTCAACTTCAGATATTCTTTCTTCTGCTTGATCTACTGTATTGCTGAAGGCCTTGATTGCATCTTTTAATTTCATTCACTAAATTCTTTGGTTTCAGGATGTTTGGTTCCTTTGTATGCCATCTGCCTCTTTGATAAATTTCTCATTGAGATTTGTTTTCCTGATTTCTTGTTATTGTTTATCTGTGTTCTCTTGTGCTTTCAGTGTGACCAAGATGGCTGACTACAGGTGATTGACACTTGCTGAGTGAAGTTTCTTAGTGAGTTTCTTTAATATCATTATTTTGAATTATTTTTAAGGCATTTTATAGATTTCCTTTTCTTTGGGATCTACTACTTTAGAATTATTGTGTTCCTTTGGAATTGCCATGTTTCCTTGTTTTTTCATGCTTCTCATGTCCTTATGTTGGTATCTGTATAGCTTAGATGAGTTGCTTCTTCCAATTATCTTCCAATTATATAGAATAGCTTCCACAGGGAAATATTTTCTATAATGCTGGTTAAGTAGAGTGCTTTGGCTTTTGATTCTGGGTGGGTGCAGTAGCCAATTCCTTTGGCTGTTCCTTACAGTGGTGCCTGTAAGTTCCTCAATGCTTCAGGCCACAGTTGTTAGCAGAGGCTGTGGTAAGACCTTTGCTTAAGATGGGGATACCAGGTGGGTTGGTCCTTAGATACCCATGTAGTAGCAGGACATGCTTGTCAGTCCTTGGGCCCCTAGGCAGTATACATGGGTGCCAATGTTGGGCAGGTATTCACAGGCCAGTCCTCGGGCTTCCGGGTGGTGTGTTTGGAAGCTGGCAGTGGCAGTGGGGTGGGCAGTTTTTCAGCTCCCTAGGCAATGTCTATGGCATCAGCAGTGGCAGTAGCAGTGGTAGGCCAACCACCTACCTTAAACCCTTAAGCCCCTAAGTGACACACCTGTGTACCAGCACTGGCAGTGGCAGTATGGGTGGGTTGGTTCCTGGTATCTCTGTGTGGTTGCTGGCATCCGGTGTACAAAGAAGGCCAGTCCCTGGATGGTACATATGGGAAACAGTGATGGTGAGCAGGGTGTATCCTCAGGTCCCTGGATGATATGTGTGGGTACTAGCTGGTGGTATGTGCTTGTACTCAGGTACCTTGGTGGTACACATGGGTGCTAGCTCTGGTGGGTCAATCTCCACGGCCTCTGAAGACACATGCAGGAGTGCCAGCACCCTACCAGTAGAAGGGGCAGAATTACTGTCTATGGCAGCAGCACCCCAGGGAGGCAGTTCTCAGGCTCTGGGGAGTGCATGCTTTGGCTCCCTTTGTCCCAGAGCCATGCCCTCCTCTTGGTGTGTTGCACTGCCTGTTTTATATGGTGCAGAGGACTGCATTGGCCAGAGTGTTGGGAACCTGGTTGTACCAGTGGGTCCAATCAGCATCACAGCACTGAAGCCCTCTGAGTGGACATGGGAGGATGCCAGTGGGGCTCCAGGTATGTGGAAATGCAAAGGCTGCTGGGCTCCAGGGCAGAATGTAATCTAGCAGTGGCTGGGCTCTCAAAACGACACTATGCTGCAGCTGCTTGGGGTGTGTGTGTGAGAAACAGTCCAAACTCCCTCTCTGGAACAATGCCACTGTGTGGACTACAAGTAGCTTCTTATACTAATCTCAGGGCCTCCAAAGGCAAATGGGAGCCCCTATGGCTAGGACTGTAGGAGTCTGCAGTGGGAACGTGGACTGCTAGGGATCTCTTGCTTGCCTTTTACTTGCAGTGTGGAGCTCCTCCTGGCTTTGAGCCAATCCTGGCCAGGCTTGTTGCTTCACTTCTCCTTGCTGTACCTCAGAGGTTCCCTGTCACTTCCATTTGTTTTTTCCTAGAAGCTCTATTCAATGTGTATTTATACTTACTATTTTGGTCCCTTATTTGTGGAAGAGGCAAGTGTTGGTCACCTGTAGTCAGCCATCTTGGTCACACCCAAAGCACACTTTCAAATTTTCTTGAAATACACAAGCAAGATGTCAGGAAGATCATTGACTAGAGATACCTGATGATCATTGATCCCGAAAGAAAAAAACCAAGGCAACAAATAAACAGATGAGCTTTGAGTGGAGTGATGAAAGGAGAGTTCCCCTGCCGGAGTACAGCAGGGGAAAGGAGACAGGCCTATGGTGACTGGAAGTCCAGAGGGCAGCATTGAGCCACCAGTGACCTGTGCACTCCATCTTCCCTGTGTGTACTGGATCTGCCTTGAGTCAGGAGGGACGTCCTATGGCAGGGAAAAAGTAAGCAGAAGAACGCCACCAGCCCCTAATGCCACCAAAAACAACTGCAGTCCTTACTATAGGAGAATGCAACAGTCCTCTCAAGCTCTGGGCCCCATTTAAAGTACTGCTGGAAATTCATACAGCTGCATTGCCTTGAGTAAAGAATACAACCCTCCCGCCCTCTACTCACCCCACAAATCAAGCTGCTGTAGCACAGTGCCACCTTGAGATCAGAGGCACCCCTGGAGTGTGCTCTTCTCGGCAGGGGTGGGGGTGAGTAGCTATTGCACTTATCCAGCACTGCAGCTCCCATCTTTTCACCAAGCCCACACTAGTGGCTGAACACCACAAATCTAGCTGCATGGAGCCTGGGCCCAGGAGTAGCTGTGACTCTGGTCCTGCACAATCAGAAAACCACCTCCCATTGCTCTCACTTCCACCCAGAATTGGCAGTCTTACCTAGTGTGAACCCGCCCTTCAGCCTGACAAACTGCTGCATGTTCTGCCCTGAGTGGGAGAAGCTCTCAAGCCTCTGAATGGCCAACATACTACTGGGCCAGCAGAACAGCTAATCAGCCAACTCAGAACCTGAGAAGCAGCTCTGTAGAACACCACACTCTGCAGATAAGTTCCTATCTGTGCAATGGCCCCGTGCCTACAACAGATCCGGAGAAACAGCTCCCCAGTCCACTCTTAAAAAGACACAACCCTGTCTGGCAGAGCACCCTTGCACTTGCTTTCCAGGCCTGAACAGTAGCCCCACAGACTGCCCCTGGCACACATGCCCCCAGGCTGGTAGAGCAGTTATGCACCCATGTCCCAAGCCTGAGAAATAGCCCCAACGGCCACCCCTGGCAAGCACACTGCCAGGTCAGCTGAGCAACTGTGTGCATACACTCCTGGTCAGAGTAACAACCTATAACCCCAATGCCAGCTCCAAGTTGGCAGACCCACTGTGGCACACATAAACTCCTGATATGAGAATAGCCTTGTGAGTCCACCATCAGCAAAGCTGGACCACCACCACCATACAGTCTCTCATTTTTGGCCACTGAGACACTTGTATACATTACCAGCATGGATTACAGCTGAAGAAACTGCACAGAATTCACTGCTGCATTCACATAGAACCAAAGCCACCAAACCATACCAAATCCATTCATACGAATAAATCTGTATCAGTGAAAAACTGATTCACACGAATAAATCATTGTCAAACCTACTTCATAAAATTGAAAGAGACAATTTTTAAACCAGATGTATAGAAATCAACCTAGGGACATACCAAACATGAACAAGTAAGAAAACATAACATTCTAAAGGAACACAATAATTCACTAGTAACAGACTCCTATCACAAGGAAATGTATGAAATGCCAGAAAAACAATTCATAGCAATATTCTTAAGAAAATTCGGTGAGATATAAGAGAATACAGCTAGACAATTCAGGAAAATCAAGAAAACAATTCCCAATTTGAATGATAAATGCAATTATATTACCACGGAGATTTTTAGCACTGTGGCAATAAAAAATATTGCAAAAGCCTCAGCCTCTATAATTTGCATTTATAAATAATGCAATTAAGAGACAGAGAGCTTAAAAATAACTGAAGAGAAAGACTACAGCTAAACAAGTCAATGAATGAAATGAAAAATACAACTGAGAGCTTCAACAGACTAGACCAAGGAGAAGAAAGAATTTCTAAACTTGGAGATAGGCAAAGAGAAGGAAGGACTTTTTATTATGACTTGAATGCCAGCTTAGCCACAGTAGACTAGAATAGCAGGTAAACTGCTAAGGTTTTTTACTCCAATTCCTGGCTCCCAGACAGCATTTACAGATACGCCTAGGGAAACTCGCTGCCCTAAAAAGAAGGGCCTTGGGGAAGGTGCAATGCTGTGCTGGCTTCAAATCTGACCCACAGCAGTTCCAGTGGTGGTGACCAAGAGGTCCTTGCATCACCACACTCCCAGTTCCAGGTGGCTCAGTACAGAGAGAGAGAGAGAGACTCCATTCGTTTGGAAGAAAGTAAGGGAAAAGGACAAGAGCCTATGCCTGACAACGCAGAGAATTCTTTGGGATCTTATCCAAGACCTCCAAGGTGGTACCTCTCTTTATACATCTGCAAAAACCACAGCATTACTGGGCTTGTGGTCCAAGTCCCTTTGAATACCTAGAAAGCCTTACCAAGGAGAACATACCTCAATATAACAAAAGCCACATATGACAGACTCATAGCTATTATCATAGGGAAGTGGGAAAAACCAAAGGACTTTCCTCTAAGATCTGAGACACAATAAGGATGTCCAACCACTTTTATCACTGTTACTCAAAATAGTACCGAAGTCCCAACAAAGAAAAGTCCAGGAGCAGATGGCATCACTGCTTAATTCTACCAAATCTTTAAGGAAGAAATTAATGCCAAGTCTTCTCAAACTATTAAAAAAATGATGTGAAGGAAATTTTCCCTAACTCATTTTGTAAGGCCAGTATAACTCTGATACCAAAATCAGGACAACAAAAAAATGAAAACTACAAGCCAATATCCCTCATGGACATAGATGCAAAACTCACAAATACTAGCAAACCGAATCAAATAGAGATAATACACCATAATCAAGTGAGATTTATCACAGGTATGCAAGGATAGTTCAACATATGTAAATCAACAGATGTGATAGGTCACATTGACAGAATGAAGGTCAAAAAGTTTAGCATCCCTTCATAATAAAAACTCTCAATAAATCTGGTATAGAAAGAAACTGCCTTAACACAATAAAGGCCTTATATGTCAAACCCACAGCTAGCATCATACTGAGTGAAGAAAATCTCAAAGCTTTTCCTTTATAAACTGGAACAACAAGGATTTCCACCCTCACTCTTATTAACATAGCACTGAAGTCCTACCCAGAACAATTAGACAAGAGAAGGAAATAAAGGCCATAGGAATTGGAAAGGAGAAAGTAAAATTGCTCCTGTTTGTAGATAACATGGTCCTATATACAGAAAAAACCTAAAGACTCTACCAAAAATCATTTAGAACTCATCAGTGAATTCAGTAAAGTTGCAGGATACACAATCAACATACAAAATTCAGTAGCATTTCTATACACAGTCAACTAGCTGAAAAAGAAATCAAGAAGGCAATCCGCTTTTTGTAGCTACTATTTACACCACCTGCAGTTTGGCTGGGTTCCTTGATTACAATTATGCTGTACATATGCCATATGGGGAAGCAGGAAGAAAGAACGAAAACCAGCTTTTATTAACTATCTACTCTATGCCAGACGTGATTTTGAAGTAGGGATTTTTATCCCCAAGTTTTAAAGGGGAAACCAAGACTCAGGCAAGTTACATAATAACTTTGCTTGTGGGTATACAGCTAATACTTGACAAAGCCAAGATGGCCTGGGTTTTTCCTACTTTGTTTCTTGCACTATCTCTAGATTTTTTTCCACGGCTTTGTTTTATTCCTTGCAAATTATATCTCTTCAATAAATGTTTACTGGATAAAAATGGTAGGTTGTGTCCCAACAACAAAAGGCAGATACTTAAAAGGAAAGTCAGATTAAACCATGGAAACAAAGGATATTATGCTGCAAGCAGGTCATTGTCATCACAGACAGACAATATTATTTTGGCTATATGAACTCTTTAAGAGAATTTAAGTCCAAATCATCTCCTGTACTGCTGTTCCTTTCCCAGATCTGTCACAGCGTTTCCTTTTTCATGAGTCTGGTGACAGTCGATAAGCCTCCTTTTAAAGAGATAACAAAATAGAGATGATTTAAAGTATGTGAGAGGATGTGCATTGGTGAAATGTAAATACTACACCATTCTATACAAGGGACCAAGGCATTCATGGGTTTTGGTAACTGTGGGATGTCTTGGAACCAATCCTCCACAGATACCAAAGGATGACTGTCATTTCAAAACAATATGCACAGTCAAATTACAACAGATAAAACTTCAATAAATAAAACCTCAGTGCAACTTTTTTTCTAGAAATAACTTCTAAGACATATTTGATTTTAATAAAACATTATTTCTAAAACTAATAGAATAAGTTAACAGAATAAACAACTGTAGCTTAAAAACAAATAGCTGCTTCATTTGGGCATTATCTTTAAACTATAATAGATAATTTGAAATTCATAAAAATAGCAAATTTCCCTTCATTTAGACTGGCAATTAATATTTTCAGTTTTACCTAAGTAACAAACGTTCTATTAAGTTTTTCCAAAGTAAGCAAAACTCTATCAGTCATTTTTCTGATAGATACTATTTTATTTGAGTGAAATACTGTATAGAAACAGAAGACACAAAAATTTTAACGTCTGGAGGTGGTGGCTCATGCGTGTAATTCCAGCATTTTAGGAAGCAGAGCTGGGTGGATCACTTGAGCCCAGGAGCTTGAGACTAGCCTGGACATCACAGGGAGTCTCCGTCTTTACAAAATATAAAAAAATCCGCATGGCGTGGTAGTGCATGCCTGTGGTCCCAGCTACTTGGGAGGGTAAGGTAGGAGGATTGCTTGAACCCAGGAGTTTGAGGCTGCAGTGAGTTATGTTTGTACCATTGCACTCCAGCCTGGGTGACACAGTGAGACCTTGTCTCTAAATACATACATACATACATACATACATACATACATACGTTATTTCAGTTTAATTTTTAAAAATTATTTTTAAAGCATGCTATACATTTCTTTTCTAGTATAATTCGACATACGTAATCCTAAAAGTCCCCTTATTAGCTGCACTGCTTCATACATAGGAAACTGAAAACAATACTGAAAATTGAGACCCTCCCTCTACCCCAAGAAAAAATCCAGAGAACAGCTGTTGTTTATAGAACTGTCTGGCAAAAAACCTCTTTCCAAAAGCAAAAAATAAAATTATTTGTTACGTCATTTCTATTTGTTAAGCACATAATGGGAAGATGAGTAAATTATAGTATCTATTACTAATAAGCCTTCTTTGAATATCAATCGACTCTAACCATAATTGATAACCTAAGCCAATAGTACATTCTGCTACAATTCCAAGTTCAAAAGGTTAATTATGGCCTGGCCACAGGCTCATCCAGAAACCTGAAACTGATTGCTACATGCCTTCCTAATGAAGATGTACTGCATGTATTATAAGAGCACAGTGGTAAATGATTGGGACCTCCAACATCAATGCAGCAAGCAAGCATTAACCTTCACCATATCAATTTAACTGTCATTCTCACAGTTTATATCCTACAAGGTCTTTTTATTTTACGAGAAAGCAAGCATCTGATAACCATATTTCCCTTGTAAGGCAAGATTTCCCTTTCCATTCTAATGAATATAGGAATCAATAATAGTAAGTCCATTCAAACTATGTTATGAATTAACAATACCCAGGAAAGTTAAGAAGAGACTGCAGTCATGATGGGTGTTCTCATTTATCACCAAAATCTTTAATTTGCATGTAGATTTACTGCCCTAGCACAGAGGGCATGAGAAAAGTATCAGCATCTTTTCTTCTTTAGAGGCACTTACACTGCTTGCTTTCTTACAGGCCAAGAAAAAAAAAAATGGCAGGCTGAAGTATAAGCACCCACTCACAAATAAGACCAATTTAGCAAACTTTGTTGCTTGCACTCAACACTCACTGCCACTCTGAGGAAGAACAGGAACTAGGGAGGCTCCAGAACAGAGTTGTAGGGACTAAGATATCTTCAATATAGTATAGTTCGGAAGATACCGTGTAACAATAACTAGCAAGAAAATAATTCCGTTGATAGCAGGCAACAGAGAAGCCGAGCAGCGAAATAAAAGGAATATCAAAATGTGAGGCTGATAATGTAATGACTATGTTCTTTACTATCTGTGTGGCCTTTTAACAGAACACATATCCCTTCTGTTTTTCTCCTGTAATTGACAGTAATAATTCCTGTTTTTTCCATCTTATAAAGTAAAAGTTTTCAACCATGGCTAAACACTATAAAGATGCTGAACTTAAAACACACACACACACACACACACACACACACACACACACACACACACACACACCAGGGTCCTAAACTCCAAGGCATTTTGATCTAATTGGTTTAGGATGGGGCCCAAGTATGGGTATTTTTTGGTGGCTATTCGAAAAATCTTCTAATTTTACTTTTTAAACTTTTAATTATGTGAATGCTTAAACATATACAAACATAATGGAAATATATTGCCAAGTGTCAATGATAAGTGATATTCTGCAAATCTTATATCATCTATTTCCCCACCCCTAAGATTAAAAAAGTTCCCATTGGGACATTTTATAGCAAATCCACACTGTTACTTTTACAAAATTTCCTCATGTGATTATATTGTGAAACCAGCATTGAGAACCATGTGAAGATTTTGAAAAAATTTTTCCAAGTTACAAAGTAACAATAAAAACAAATCGATGCCCAAATGGATTATCAGGCTCAAGAGTTTTTACTTAAACTGACTGACCAAGTCAATAGAATAAAATATTTAGTTTAATGAATACTACTTCAAACATTCTCCTCCTCTGAACTGACTAGTTTCTTTATAAGACAGACCCTCTAACTGATAGGCTATATAGTGCCAAAAAGTTACATCTGGAAAAATCTCATTCTTCTCTAATGCCCAGTATTATCATCCTATTCCCCCATCTTATAGTTCCTCAAATGTGTTTCTCCGTTAACCTGGAATAATTTACCCTCTTTCCCTCCTTCCCCATCTACAAAGCCACTCTCACTTCATCTTCAAGGCCCAGAAGAGATATCAATATCATGAAGTCTTCTGACTCCTCTCTCCTGTCTGTCGCACCTTCCCCAAGCCTGAGGAAAGGCTGGGCTGCTACAACCTTGTGTTGACCTCAGTCACAGTACCGTTTTTTTGTCAGTCTTACTAAAGAGTACAGAATTCTTAAAGGTAGTGGTTATTTCACAATGGATCTATTCCACTATAGTCATCCAATTTATGAATATTTCCATTTTCAAAATTGTACGTCAGCCACTTTCTCTAGGAAACAAATTAGGTGTGCTCAACAATTTGCTTACCCAGTTTACTAATGTGTAGAACAATTTACCCCTTGCAGTGCACCTCAATTGATGGCCTAAAGCAACAATCAGGGGTGACTGCTTCACTGATAAAAAAACAAATACAAGAATTTATAATAAATCCTAATTATATTTTTTTCCAACAATACCTCCACAACCTCAGAATGGCCTGCTGCAGAGAACCTTGGTTTCTGTATCAGAGTAATGTCTAAAATAACTGATTCTAAAATACAGGTTTTTGCAATTCAAAGATATAAGATAGAAGGATTTTTTTTTTTTCTTTTTGAGACAGGGTCTCACTCTGTTGCCCAGGCTGGAGTGCAGCATGTGATGATAGTTCACTGGAACCTCAAACTCCTGGGCCCAAGTGATTCTCCTGTTTCAGCCTCTTAAGTAGCCAGTACTACAGGGGGTGTGCCACCACACCCAGTAATCATGTTTTTTCTTTTTATTTATTTAGAGTCTGGGTTTTACCATGTTGGTCAGGCTGGTCTCGAACTCCTGACCTCAGGTGATCCTCCTGCCTTGGCCTCCCAAAGTGCTGGGATTACAGGCATGAGCCACTGCACCTAGCCAGCTAATCTTTTAAGCTGTTTTGTTTGTTTGTTTGTTTGTTTTTGGTAAAGACTGGTTTTCACTATGTTCCCCGGGTTGATCTTGAACTCCTGGGCTTACGTGATCCTCCTGCCGCACACAGCCTCCCAAAATGTTGAGGATTATAGGCGTAAGCCACCATGCCAGTCCCAAGAGAATTTTTAAAATAAAGAACATCTTTTTTTCCTCTCTAAAAGTTTTAGTTTGAAGGGACTCACAACATGCTAAGAAGTAAAATTTATTAATGTATAATATACAACAAGGCCATCATTTATATAGGTACACTCCCTGTGATTATTTCCCAATGACTTTTCCTTGGTTTAGGGGACCACTGGAAAAATGAAATGACCATATTCAATGATAATAATAATATTTGTAATAGCAATAACAACATCATCAACAGAAACATCTGGTTTTAACTAACTCTTAACAAGCATCTTCTATATGCGAGTTACTGTGTTAAGCATGTTATCTCTATCCTCATATTAGCCCTATAAGGTAAGTATTATTATTCCACTTTTATGGCAAAACTGAAGCTTAGAGAGGTTGAGAAATTTGCATAAACAAAAAGAGCCAGCTAGTCGCATCACTGAGATGAAGTTGGTCTAAATCCTCAGTTCAAGCTCTTGTCCACTATCATCACTCAAAAGCAAAGAAAATGCTAACAGGTCATTTCTGTTCTGTGAAAAACAGTTCAGAGGTATAACTGTCACTCACCCATTTATGTAACGTGGCAATGAAGCAGAAATAAAAAGACAACATTGTGGATAGTCTTTATTTCACCCTCAACATGAAAACTATCTTGACTATTGTATCTATGTTCTCTTTCTGAATGAATGAATTCTAGGGTGCTGAAAAATCAAGCTCATAACTGACATATGTAAGATAAAGAATACAGTCCAGGTGCGGTGGCTCATGCCTATAATCCCAGCACTTTGGGAGGCTGAGGCAGGCAGATCACCTGAGGTTGGGAGTTCGAGATCAGCCTGACCAACATGGAGAAAACCTGTCTCTACTAAAAATACAAAATTAGCCGGGTATGGTGGTGCATGCCAGCTACTCAGGAGGGTGAGGTAGGAGAATCCCTTGAACCCAGGAGCAGATGTTGTGGTGAGCTGAGAATGAGCCATTACACTCCAGCCTGGGCAACAAGAGCGAAACTCAGTCTCAAAAAAAAAAAGAGAACATACACTGCCCAGGCAAGATGGCTGAATAGGAACAGATCTCAGGAAGACCAATGCAAAAGGCGAGTGATTTCCACATTTCCAGCTGAGGTATCTGGCTCATCTCATTGGGATTGGTTAGACAGTGGTGCAGCCCAAGGAGAGTGAGCCAAAGCAGGGTGGGGCATTGCTTCACCAGGGAACCGCAAGAGGTTGGTGACCTCCCTCCCCTAGCCAAGAGAAGCCCTGAGGACTGTGCTGTGATGAACACTGCATTCCGGCCCAGATACTACGCTTTTCCCACGGTCTTCACAATCAGCAGGCCAGGAGATTCCCTCAGGTGCCGACACCACGAGGGCCCTGGGTTTCAAGCACAAAATTGGGATGCTGTTTGGGCAGATATCTAGCTAGCTGCAGGAGTTTTTTTCATACCCCAGTGGCACCTGGAATGCCAGCAAGACAGAACCATTCGCTCCCTTGGAAACAGGGCTGAAGTCAGGGAGCAAAGTGGTCTAGCTTAGCAGATCCCATCCCCATAGAGCCCAGAAAGCTAAGATCCACCGGCTTGAAATTCTTGCTGCCAGCACAGCAGTATGAAGATAACCCAGGAAGCTAGAGCTTGGTGAGGGGAGGGGTGTCTACCATTACTGAGGCTTGAGTAGGTAGCTTTCCCCTCACGGTGTGAAAAAAGCCAGGAAGTTCAAACTGTGTGGAGCCTACTGCAGTGCCACAAAGCCAAGGTAGCCAGACTGCCTCTCTAGATTCCTCCTTTCTGGACAGGGCATCTCTGAAAGAAAGGCAGCGGCCCCAGTCAGGGGCTTATAGATAAAACTCCAATCTTCCTGGGACAGAGCATATGGGGGAAAGGGCGGTTGTGGGTGCATCTTCAGCAGACTTAAACGTTCTTGCCTGCCAGCTCTGAAGAGAGCAGTGAATCTCCCGGCACTTCACTTGAGCTCTGCTACAGGACAGACTGCCTCCTCAAGTGGGTCCCTGATCCCCATGCCTCCTGACTGGTGATACCTTCAAGCAGGGGTCAACAGACACCTCATACAGCTCTGGTATCTGGCGGGTAACTCTCTGGGACAAAGCTTCCAGAGGAAGAAGCAGGCAGCAATCTTTGCTGTTCTGTACCTTCTGCTGGTGATATCCAGGCAAGCAGGTTTACACCCCCAGCAAACTCGAGCTGACCTGCAGCAGAGAGGCCTGTTAGAAGGAAAACTAAAAGACAGAAAACAATAGCATCAACATCAAAAAAAAAAAAGGGATGACCAAGAAAAACTCCATCCAAAGGTTACCAACAGCAAAAACCAAAGGTAGATAAATCCACAAAGATGAGGAAAAAACAGCACAAAAAGGCTGAAAATGCTAAAAACCTGAATGCCTCCTCTCCTCTAAAGGATCACAACCCCCCAACAGCAAGGGAACAAAACCGGATGGAGAATGAGTTTGATGAACTGACAGAAGTAGGCTTCAGAAGATGGGTAACAACAAATTCCTCCAAGCTAAAGGAACGTGTTCCAAGCCAATGCAAGGAAGCTAAGAACCTTGTAAAAGGTTAGAATTGCTAAGTAGAATAACCAGTGTAGACAAGAAAATAAATGACCTGATGGAGCTGAAAAACACATCACAAGAACTTTGTAAGGCATACACAGGTATTGATAGCCAAATCGATCAAGCAGAAGAAAGGATATCAGAGATTGAAGATTGGCTTAATGAAATAAAGCATGAAGACAAGATTAGAGAAAAAGGAAAAGAAACAAAATCACCAAGAAATATGGAACTATGTGAAAGGACCAAACCTATGATTGATTGGTGTACCTCAAAGTGATGGGGAGAATGGAATTAAGTTGGAAAACACACTTCAGGATATTATCCAGAAGAACTTCCCCTCAACCTAGCAAGAAAGACCAACATCAAATTCAAGACATACAGAGAACACCACTAACATACTCCTTGAGAAAAGCAACCCCAAGACACATAATCATCAGATTCACCAAGGTTGAAATGAAAAAAAAAATGTTAAGGGCAGTCAGAGAGAAAGGTTGGGTTACACGCAAAGGTACTAACAGCGGCTCTCTCTGCAGAAACCCTACAAGCCAGAAGAGAGTGGGGTCAATATTCAACATTCTTAAAGAAAATAATTTTCAATCCAGAATTTCATATCCAGCCAAACTAAGCTTCATAAATGAAGGAGAAATAAAACCCCTACCAGACAAGCAAATGCTGAGGGATTCTGTCACCACCAGGCCTGCCTTACAAGAGCTCCTGAAGGAAACACTAAATATGGAAAGGAAAAACCAGTACCAGCCACTGAAAAAACAACCCAAAATGTAAAGACAGTTGACATTATGAACAAACTGCATCAACTAATGGGCAAAATAACCAGCTAGCATCATAACGACAGGATCAAATTCACACATAACAATATTAACCTTAAATGTAAACAAGCTAAATGCCCAATTAAAAGGCACAGACTAGCAAATTGAATAAAGAGTCAAGATCCATTGGTGTGCTGTGTTCAGGAGAACCATCTCATATGTAAAGACACACATAGGCTCAAAATAAAAGGGATGGAGGAAGATTTACCAAGCAAATGGAAAGCAAAAAGAAGCAGAGGTGGCAATCCTAGTCTCTGATAAAACAGACTTTAAACTACCAAAGATCAAAAATGACAAAGAAGGGCATTACATAATGGTAAAGGAATCAATGCAACAAGAAGAGCTAACTATCCTAAATATATGCACCCAGTAGAGGAGAACCCAGATGCATAAAGCAAGTTCTTAGAGACTTATAAAGAGACTTAGACTCTCACAAAATAATAGTGGGATACTTTAACATTCCACTGTCAATATTAGACAGATCAATGAGACAGAAAATTAAGAAGGATATTCAGGACATGAACTCAGCTCTGGACCAAGCAGGCCTAATAGACATCTACAGAACTCCTCACCCCAAATCAACAGAATATACATTCTTCTCAGCACCACATAGTACTTATTCTAAAATTGACCACATAATTGGAAGTAAAACACTCCTCAGCAAATGCAAAAGAAGGGAAAATCATAACAAACAGTCTCTCAGACCACAGTGAAATCAAATTAGAACTCAGAATTAAGAAACTCAGTCAAAACTACACAACTACATGAAAACTGAACAACCTGCTCCTGAATGACTACTGGGTAAATAACAAAATTAAGGCAGAAATAAATAAGTTATTTGAAACCAATGAGAACAAAGACATAATGTACCAGAATCTTTGACACACAGCTAAAGCAGTGTTTAGAGAAAAATTTATAGCACTAAATGCCCACAAAAAAAGCTGGAAAGATCTAAAATTGACATCCTAACATCACAGTTAAAAGAACTAGAGAAGTAAGAGCAAACAATTCAAAAGCTAGCGGGAGACAAGAGCTAAAATAAAAGCAGAACTGAAGGAGATAGAGACACAAAAAAACCCTTCATAAAAATCAATGAATCCAGGAGCTGATTTTTGAAAAGATTAACAAAATAGACTGCTAGCCAGACAAATAAAAAGAAAAGAGAAGAATCAAATAGACACAATAAAAAAAATCATAAAGGGGATAACACCACTGATCCCACAGAAATACAATCTACCATCAAAGAATACTACAAATACCTGTATGCAAATAAACTAGAAACTCTCAAAGAAATGGATAAATTCCTGAACACATACTTCCTCCCCAGACTAAACCAGGAAGAAGTCAAATCCCTGAATAGACCAATAGCAAGTTCTGAAATTGGGGCAGTAATTAATAGCCTACCAACCAAAAAAAGCCCAGGACCAGAGAGATTCACAGCTGAATTCTACCAGAGGCATAAAGAAGAGCTCGTACCATTCCTTCTGAACTATTCCAAACAATAGAAAAAGAGAGACTCCTCACTAACTCATTTTATGAGGCCAGCATCATACTGATACCAAAACCTGGCAGAGACACAATGAAAAAAGAAAATTTCAGGCCAGTAACTCTATTGAACATCGATGTGAAAATCCACAATAAAATACTGGAAAACTGAATCCAGCAGCACATTAAAAAGCTTATCCACCATGATCAAGTCACCTTCATCCCTGGAATGCAAGGCTGGTTCAACATATGCAAATCAGTAAACATAATCCATCACATAAACAGAATCAATGACAAAAACCACGATTATCTCAATAGATGCAGAAAAAGCCCTCGATAAAATGCAACATCCCTTCATGCTAAAAACTCTCAAGAAACTAGGTATTGATGGAACATATCTCAAAATAATAAGAGTTATTTATGACAAACCCACAGTCAATATCATACTGAATGGGCAAAAAGCTGGAAGCATTTCCTTTGAAAACTGGCACAAGAGAAGGATGCCCTCTTTCACCACTCCTATTCCACACAGCATTGGAAGTTCTAGCCAGGGCAATCAGGCAAGAGAAAGAAATAAGGCATACTGAAATAGGAAGAGAGGAAGTCAAATTATCTCTGTTCACAGATGACATGATTGTATATTTAGAAAACCCCATCGTCTCAACCCAAAAACTCCTTAAGCTGATAAGCAACCTCAGCAAAGTCTCAGGATACAAAATCAATGTGTGAAAATCACAAGCATTCCTATACACCAATAATAGATAAACAGAGAGCCAAATCATGAGCAAACTGCCATTCATAATTGCTGCAAAGAGAATAAAATACCTAGGAATACAGTTTACAAGGGATGTGAAGGACTTTTGCAAGGAGAACTACAAACCAGTGCCCAGGGAATTAAGAAAGGACACAAATGGGAAAACATTCCATGCTGACGGATAGGAAGAATCAATATCGTGAATATGGCCATACTGCCCAAAGTAATTTATAGATTCAATGCTATTTCTTTCAAACTACCATTGATTTTCTTCACAGAATTAGGAAAAACTACTTTAAATTTCATATGGAAGCAAAAAAGAGCCCATATAGCCAAGACAATCCTATGCAAAAAGAACAAAGCTGGAGGCATCACACTACCTGACTTCAAACTATACTACAAGCCTGTATTAACCAAAACAGCATGGTACTGGTACCAAAACAGATATATTGACAAATGGGACAGAACAGAGGCCTCAGAAATAATGCCACACATTTACAACCATCTGATTTTTGACAAACCTGACAAAAACAAGCAATGGGAAAAGGATTCCCTATTTAATAAATGGTGTTGGGAAAACTGGCTAGCCATGTGCAGAAAGCTGACGCTGGATCTCTTCCTCACACTTTATACAAAAATTAACTGAAGATGGATTAAAGATTTAAACATAAGACCTAACACCATAAAAACCGTAGAAGAAAACCTAGGCAATACCATTCAAGACAGAAGCATGGGCAAAAACTTCATGACTAAAACACCAAAAGCAATGGCAACAAAAGCCAAAATTGACAAATGGGATCTAATTAAACTAAAGAGCTTCTGCACTGCAAAAGAAACTATCATGAGAGTGAACAGGTAACCTACAGAATGGGAGAAAATTTTTGCAATCTATCCATCTGACAAAGGGCTAATATCCAGAATCTACAAGGAACTTAAGCAAATTTACAAGTAAAACAAACAAACAAACAAACAACCCCATCAAAAAGTAGGCAAAGGGTATGAACAGACACTTTTCAAAAGAAGAGTTTTATATGGCCAACAAATATATGAAAAAAAAAGCTTATCATCACTGGTCATTAGAGAAACGCAAATCAAAACCAAAATGAGATACCATCTCATGCCAGTTAGAATGGCGATCATTAAAAAGTCAGGAAACAACAGATACTAGAGAAGATGTGGAGAAAAAGAAATTTTTACATTGGTGGGAGTTGAAATTAGTCCAACCATTGTGGAAGACAGTGTGGCAATTCCTCAAGGATCTAGAACCAGAAATACCATTTGACCCAGCAATCTCATTACTGGGTATATACCCAAAGGAGTATAAATCATTTTACTATAAAGACACATGCACACATATGTTTATTGCAGCACTATTTACAACAGCAAAGACTTGGAACCAACCCAAATGCCCATCAATGATAGACTAGATAAAGAAAAGGTGGCACATATACACCATGGAATGCTACGCAACCATAAAAATCAATGCGTTCTTGTCCTTTGCAGCGACGTGGATGAAACTGGAAACCATCATTCTCAGCAAACTAACACAGGAACAGAAAAGCAAACACTGCATGTTATTACTCTTAAGTGGGAGTTGAATAATGAGAACATTTGGGCACAGGGAAGGGAACATCACACACCGGGGTCAGTTGGTGGGTGGGAGAAAAGGAGAGGGGTAGCATTAGGGGAAATACCTAATGTAGATGACAGGTTGATAGGTGCAGTAAACCACCATGGCACATATATATCTATGTAACAAACCTGCACATTCTGCATATGTATCCATGACTTAAATAATAATAATAATAATAAAGAGTACTTAAAAGTTTTGCCACTTAGTAGCTATGAGACTAAAGATAACTTCTCAGACAACCATTTTATTTTCTCTAAGATGAGGACAATAATTTATAGAATTTTTACTCATTAATTTGTTAACTCATTCATTCATCTAACTGTATACATTTATTAAAGGCATGATTAATTAGAGAGATGATGTAGATAAAGACCCAAAGCTGTGCTCCAAGGAGCTTACAGTCTAACAGACCTTTCTGAAGATTAAATTACATGTTAACATCCAGAATTTGATATGTAAGATGCACTCAGTCACCACTATTTCCTTTCAAACTTCTGTTTTCTCTGTGAGATTATTAGGTGAAAAATTACACGAATATGGTATTCTAAATTTTTATAAATCTAACAGATACCTTGACTAAAGGAAGGGAAAGCTAAAGAGAGCCAGACACTAAAAACGAAGGTAACGTGACTCAACGTTTCTTCCCTCCACTGCTTACTCATAGCCTGGAATAATTTCAGCATTAGATTTAGAAAATCATCAAGGGAAAATTCTTTAGAACCTCCTTAAAGAAGAAATAAAATCTTTTTATAAAACATAAGTACAAAAATTACAAAGTCAAGAATCACAAACTTTAGTTACATGGTCATAATCAACACTGAATGACTTCAACCAAAACCATTATAATCCCTTTTATACTAATGATGATTTTCTTAAAGTTCTACCATATACTTATAAATTTCTCTAAGATCTTAGAAACATCCCTCCTATCCCTCTTTCACAGAGAGTTTTTCTTGTTGTTGATAAACTAGGCTTTAAAGCACATACCAGATCTTCAGAAAAGTTAATAAGAACTAGCGCCTTCTTTACATACAGATATAAAAAATTCAGGCCCTATCCTGGTTACATTATTATTTTCCTAAATTTATTCTTTCTCTGTAAGTTGCAACACTTCCCCCAAATACTCAAAGTCAAATTAATTTGTAATTTCTTATCCTCATCTTTTTCTCTTACCCTTCGGTAGGCAGTATCTCTCTAGATCTACTGTATTACATGTTTTAAAAATCACTCTCTGCCAACAACAATCAAATTTGCACATTTTATTCCATCTATGAGGATGTGCTACCTAAATAATCTATTGCCTATGCAGCAAATGAATTCAACATTCTTCTAAAGCATTTCTCTTCGATTTCCTCTCACTTCACTTCTATTTCCAATAACACATTCAATTCAATGACTTCATTAGTGACTTTTGTTTCAATTCCTTTTTGGAAGAAGACAGACAAAAATAAGTTAATAAATATGATATGGCAACACAGTCTCTTTCCTTAAAGGATTACTTGGTCATTAACACTTTATAATCATAAAGTATATAATGCTTTGATGATGGGCACAATCCTTTTATATGTATTTTGCATTACAGTTGATCTTTTTTTTTTTTATGTGCTTCTCGTATGCAAAATACATTCATACAGTTGACCTTTTAATAATGCAGGTTTGAACTATGAGGGTCCATTTATATGCAGACATTTGTCAATAAAAGTTACACCAAGTGTGCCTGCCACTCCTTCCTCCCCTTCCACCTTCTCCACTGGCTCCTGCCTCTGCCACCTCTGAGACACTAAGACCAAACCCTCCCCCTCCTCCAGCACGCTTGACATAAAGATGATGAGAATGAAGATCTTTGTGATAATCAACCCACTTCCACTTAATGAAGAGTAAATATATTTTCTCTTCAATATTTTTTTCTCTAGCTTCCTTTATTCTAAGGTCATAGTACACAATACATATAACACTAAAATGTGTGTTAATTGTTCATTTTATTGGTAAGGCTTGGCTTTCAGTCAACCAAGGTTATTAGCAGGTAAGTTTTTGGGGAGTCTAAAGTTATGCTCAGATTTTTGACTATGTGGGTATGTGTCGGGAGGTGTCAGTTCCCCTAACTTCTATGTTGTTCCAGGGTAAACTATATTTCATCTGATCTTTACAGAATCCATTGAAATAGAAAGGGCAGTTAATATGTTCATTTTGTACTGAAGGAAACTAAGGCCCAGAAAGCTTACGACCTGCCAAAGCTCACTGGACTACTATAACCCTTCTGAATTTCCATTCATTTGTTTATCAGCATCAATAATGAAGTTCCTTTGGTAGGGCATAAATCTAATACAAGACTGAAATAACTGTCCTTTCTTTTTATTTGATTCTTTACAGTAGCCAGTAATGTCCCACATAAGTTCAACTCCAAGATGATAAAATAGAAATGACTGACAACAGTCATATAAAGTCTATACCCTATTTCTGTTCCTGTCGTGATCTTCTCTTCTCCACAAACCAGTTTCTAAACATGATTAAAGTTGTCACAACAAGTACATCAAGGGGATAAAGACAAAAATATAGAGTAAAAAATATGAGATGGCATTATGAACTATTCAGTCAGAATGGACTTACAATAACATCTTAAAACTATTAGGGAAAAGTAAAATTAAATCATCATAAGTGTCTTAGTCTGTCTTCTGTTGCTATAACAGAATATCACAGACTAGGTAATTTATAAAGAAAAGAGATTTATTTGGCTCACAGTTCTGGAGGTTGGGAAGTCCAAGAATATGGTACCAGCTTCTGGCAAGGGCCTTTGTGCTATGTCATAACATACTGGAATGGCAAGCAAACACCAAGAGAGACCAAGAGAGAGGCACCAGGGATTGAACTTACTTTATTCAACCCAATCACCTCTTATTAGGTCCCACCTCCTAACACTATTGCATTGAGATGAAGTTTCCAACACACAAACTTTTGGGGAACATTAGTCAAACCACAGCCAACAGGGAAAAGAAAAAAAGTAGGGACAGAATACTGAAAATTTGCCAATATAAGTAAATTAAGACTGGCAATTAGATAGAGATTACACTAAATGAAAGCATTCCTCTTGGGAAAATTGCAGATACTACCATATAGCAAGATCAGCCAGATAGCAAACTCTTCCATAATTCCTTTATATGAAGAGAACATACTTCTCAAAGATCAGAAGAATCAATATTTAAAGACAGGGTTAGGTGAGAACAGTAAAAAGTTAAGAGCATTTTTACTCTCAGATGCATAGAGGGCTTCTATTGTTATTTAAAGGATTTGTTTCTAAGGAACTGGAAAATATTGGGAGGATCCTCAAAGGGCACACCCACCTTAAATGCATAGATCATTATATAAAAATGATAACTGTGAAAAATTAAAGATTCAATTTATAGAAGCATTTTCAAAATGCCAGGCACTGGGCATTTTACTGACATAATCATCAATCTTCATAACACTTTGCAACACAAATGTTATTGGCCTCATTTTTACTAGAGAAAATGTACTTTTAGAGTTGAACTCATCTAGTGACTTGCCTAAGGCATTAAATCTCTCATCATGCAATACTCACAATTAGTAGTTGGCTGCCAACATTAGACGCTGCCCCAATCTGATGACTACTATCTTCCATTAAATAAAAAAGCACAAGGCCTCACAAAAGAGCTAGTTGGTTCTTTCATTCTTAGTCTGTTTCAGAACCTGAGTCTCCTTTTTAGGTAGGCATGCTTCCACAGAGTTAACAAATATCATGATATATTGCATGCTGGTAAACTGTACTTTCAAGGCAGCAGACTTCACTTTAACACAGTCTTTCCTACCTAATGATTATTTAAAACAATGTACTCTTTAAAGTAAAATAACATTAGCTACCATTTATGGGGTAACTTACTAGGAGCCAGGCACTGTGTTCAGTATTTTATATTCATTATCTCAATTAATGGGAATCCAGGTCTATCTAATTACAAAGCCAGGGATCTTTCCAACTCATCATCTTGGCTTATATCCAGCTTTGATTTAGTCTGCATTACTCTATTGCCCAAAGCACTAAATTAGACTGATGCAGATAGGGGATTACTGCTATAAGTGAAAAAGTGTCTGATACATACATTTTTAATATGATTACTTTGCCAGACTTCATAATACTAAACTGAAAATAACCAATAAATTTCTGTAGTCATTAAAAAAATACAGAACTGTTTAGAGGTCATGAAAATTATACCAGTGATTGGGACCGTATTTGTCTTTTGTCTCTAAAAATATAATAGACAGTGACAATTGGCAGGTGCTTTTCCAGAAGCTTCCCTCTTACATGAGCTACCACATACAACTGGGTTTTTGATTGTTTTTCTTGTAGAGGGGATTACAAATAAACTTATTATTTTTTTGATTAACAACTCAGATATTATATCATGTGTGATTTCTTATAATCATCAACTTAGTAAATGCAACTGATTGTCCCATAGTAGTAAACAGTGGAGAGATATAAATAAAGTAGAGCTTTTAACCTCAAGTAGCTTACCGTCCATAAGAGACAAGATCATATACAAAATATGACTGCAGAAAAATGTCAATCTTTTTTTTTTTTTGAGACGGAGTTTCACCGCTGTTGCAGGCTGGAGCACAATGGTGTGATCTTGGCTCACTGCAACTTCCGCCTCCCAGGTTCAAGCAATTCTCCTGCCTCAGTCTCCCAAGTAGCTGGGATAACAGGCTTAATAACAAATTTGGGGCACTAAAGCACAGTTGTGAGGACTTAGATGTTGGTAGAAAATTGGAGTGGCATGAAACTGACTTTACAATACACTTTTCTTCCCACAGATTCAAAGGCAGTGGTATAGACATTAAATATAGATGAGTGCTTTCCATAATATGGAACACAAACCAAATTAAATATTAGGGACATCCACTAAATGCCAACTACAGAGGTTAAGAACTAGAGATCAAAGTTGAATAACAATTCTCAGAATATAAGAATCTCCTTGTAGTGCATAGGACAGGTTCCTTTGTTACTATGGGGTGAATAACAGCTTTGTTTCCTAAAATTTTATTAGAAGCTATATGGGCTTCATCAGACTGATCATGTCACAATGATATGAAAAAGATCTCTTAGGGAAAATAAGAATAAGTGACAAATACCATTAAGCTCTCCTGGTTGATAATTTCTCCAAATAGATAGAACCTTAGCAATAATCCAGTGTCACCCCTAATTTTATAAATAAGACCTTAACAGGGTAAGGTCACCCAGGTAACTGAAGGCATAGCCTTATACCTGGTTTGTCCTAATAGTTGCAAGAGAAGTTTCAGTAGATCCTGTTTATGTTAGTATATTACACTGACACTATTATGAAAGGTGGCTACATATCAGGGAAGTAAATACGACACAGAGCGTCACTCACAAACTGGGACCATTTTTGTTATATGAGTCACTGCAACGAAATTTGTCTCTGTAGTCATAGACCAGTTTGGCCAAGTATTCTTAGATCTACAACAGGATTCGAAGTATCATTGAATAAATTATTAGGAGTTCACTAAACACCAAATGATAAGCATAAGAATTAGGTATCAAAGGCAAATAAGAATTCTCAGAAAGAAAAATTTTTCCCTTTGTTTTACTGCTATTTCTTAAACATTAAATCACATTTTCCTATTGACTTCCATAAATTTAAAGCATGTCCTTGGGTTACCAGAATGAACCATTAAAGATCACTTCAGCAAAATAAAATGTTTAACCCACAGCCAATATCATACTGAATGGGCAAAAACTGGAAGCATTCCCTTTGAAATGTGGCACTAGACAAGGATGCCCTCTCTCACCACTCCTATTCAATATAGTATTAGAAGTTCTAGCCAGAGCAATCAGCAAGAAAAAGAAATACAGGGTATTCAATTAGGAAAGAAGGAAGTCAAATTGTCTCTATTCGCAGACAACATGAGTGTATATTTAGAAGACCCCATCATCTCAGCCCAAAATCTCCTGAAACTGATAAGCAACTTCAGCAAAGTTGCAGGATACAAAATCAATGTGCAGAAATCACAAGCATTCCTATACACCAATAACAGACTTAAAGAGAGCCAAATCAAGAACGAACTGCCACTCACAATTGCTACAAAGAGAATAAAATACCTAGGAATACAACTAAAAAGGAACGTAAGGGACCTCTTCAAGGAGAACTACAAGCCACTGCTCAACGAAATAAGAGAGGACACAAACAGATGGAGAAACATTACATGCTCATGATTAAGAAGAATCAATATCATGAAAATGGCCATACTACCCAAAGTAATTTATAGATTCAGTGCTATCCCTATCAAGCTACCAATGACCTTCTTCACAGAACTGGAAAAAACCACCTTAAACTTCATATGGAACCGAAAGAGCCTGCATAGCCAAGTAAATTTTAAGCAAAAAGAACAAAGCTGGGGGCATCACACTACCTGACTTCAAACTATACTACAGGCTACAGTCATCAAAACAGCATGGTACTGGTACCAAAACAGAGTTATAGACCAAGGGAACAGAACAGAGGCCTGGGAGGAACGCCACACATCTACAACCATCTGATCTTTGACAAACCTGACAAAAATAAGCAATGGAGAAAGGATTCCCTGTTTAATAAATGGTGTTGGGAAAACTGGCTAGCCATGTGCAGAAAGCAGAAACTGGACCCCTTCCTGACACCTTACACTAAAA
>NW_016107515.1:2054910-2131196 GCF_001604975.1 Cebus imitator
AAAACACCAAAAGCATTGGCAACAAAAGCCAAAATAGACAAATGGGATCTAATTAAATTCCAGAGCTTCTGCACAGCAAAAGAAACAATCATTCGAGTGAACCGGCCACCAACAGAATGGGAAAAAAATTTTTGCAATCTACCCATCTGACAAAGGGCTAATATCCAGAATCTACAAAGAACTAAAACAGATTTACAAGAAAAAAACAAACAACCCCATTCAAAAGTGGGCAAAGGATATGAACGGATACTTTTCAAAAGAAGACATTTATGAGGCCAACAAACATGAAAAAATGCTCATCATCACTGGTCATTAGAGAAATGGAAATCAAAACCACACTGAGATACCATCTCACGCCAGTTAGAATGGCGATCATTAAAAAATCTGGAGACAACAGATGCTGGAGAGGATGTGGAGAAATAGGAACACTTTAACACTGTTGGTGGGAGTGTAAATTAGTTCAACCATTGTGGAAGACAGTGTGGCGATTCCTCAAGGACCTAGAAACAGAAATTCCATTTCACCCAGCAATCCCATTACGGGTATATATCCAAAGGATTATAAATCGTTCTATTATAAGGATACATGCACATGAATGTTCATTGCAGCACTGTTTACAATAGCAAAGACTTGGAACTAATCCAAATGCCCATCGATGACAGACTGGACAGGGAAAATGTGGCACATATACACCATGAAATACTATGCAGCCATAAAATATGATGAGTTAGTGTCCTTTGTAGGGACATGGATGAATCTGGAAACCATCATTTTCAGCAAATTGACACAAGAACAGAAAATCAAACACGGCATGTCCTCACTCATAGGTGGGTGTTGAACAATGAGAACACATGGTCACAGGGAGGGGAGCATCACACACTGAAGTCTGTGGGGGAGAACTACGGGAGGGATAGCAGGGGGTGGGGAGTTGGGGAGGAAAAACATGGGGAGAAATGCCAGATACAGGTGATGGGGAGGAAGGCAGCAAACCACATTGCCATGTATGTACCTATGCAACAATCTTGCATATTCTTCACAAATATCCCCAAACCTAAAATGCAATAAAATATATATTAAAAAATAAAGAAATTAAAAAAATAAAATGTTTAAACATAAAAACCTATAGTACAGTTGTCCCTCAGTGTATTCTGGGGATTGGTTTCAGGATCCCTCACATATACCAAAATCTGAGCATATTCCAGTCCCACAGTTGGCCCTGTGGAACCTGCATATATGAAAAGCTGGTGATTGGTCTATTTTCACACTGTTGATAAAAACATACTCAAGACTGGGCAATTTATAAAAGAAAGAGGTTCATTGGACTTACAGTACCATATGGCTGAGGAGGCCTCACAATGATGATCAAAGATGAAAGGCATGTCTCACATGGCAGCAGGTAAGAGTGGAGCTTGTGTAAGGAAACCCCCCTTACAATACCATCAGATCTCATAAGACTTATTTGCTATCATGAGAACAGCATGGGAAAGACCTGCCCAATTATTCAATTACCTCCCACCATGTCCCTTCCATAATACATGGGAATTCAAAATGAGATTTGGGTGAGGACACAGCCAAACCATATCATTCTGCTCCTGGTCCCTCCCAAACCTCATGTCCTCACATTTCAAAACCAATCATGCCTTCCCTACAGTCCCCCAAAGTCTTAACTCATTTCAGCACTAACTCAAAAGTCCATAGTCCAATGTCTCATTTGAGACAAGGCAAGTCCCTTCTGCCTATCAGTCTGTACAATCAAAAACAAATTAGTTACTTCCTAAATACAACAGGGGTACAGGCACTGGGTAAATACAGCCATTCCAAATGGGAGAAATTGGTCAAAACAAAGGTGCCACAGGCCCCATGTAAGTCTGAAATCCAGCAGGTAAGTAAAATCTTAAAGCTCCAAAATGATCTTCTTTGACTCTATGTCTCACATCCAGGTCATGATGATGTAAGAAGTGGGTTCCCATGGTCTTGTGTAGCTCCACCCCTGTGGCTTTGCAGGGTACAACCTCCCTCCTGCCTGCTTTCATGGGTGGGCATTGAGTGTCTGCAGCTTTTCCAGGTGCATGGTACAAGCTGTTGGTGGATCTACCATTCTGGAGTCTGGAGGACGGTTGCCCTCTTCTCACAGCTCCACTAGGTGGTGCCGCAGTAGGGACTCTGTGAGGGGGCTCTGACCCCACATTTCCCTTCTGCACTGCCCTAGAAGAGGTTCTCCATGAGGGCCCCATCCCTGCAGCAAACTTTTGCCTCAGCATCCAGATGTTTCTATACGTCTTTTGAAGTCTAGGCGGAGGTTCCCAAACCTCAATTCTTGACTTCTGTGCACCCGCAGGCTCAACATTATGTGGAAGCTACCAAGGCTTGGGGCTTCCAGCCTCTGAAGCAACAGCCCAAGCTGTGCCTTGGGCCGTTTTAGTCACAGCTGGAGTGGCTGGGACACAAGGCACCAAGTCCCTAGACTGCACACAGCAGAGTGACTCTGGGCCTGGCCCATTAAACCATTTTTTTCTCCTAAACCTCCAGGCCTGTGATGGTAGCAGCTGCTGCAAAGTTTTTTCACATGCCCTGGAGACATTTTTCCCATTGTCTTAGGGATTAACATTTGGCTCTTCTTTAATTCTACAAATTTCTGCAGTTGACTTGAATTTCTCCTCAAAAAACAGGACTTCTTTTCTATCACATTGGCAGCCTGCAAATTTTCCAAACTCTTATGCTCTATTTCCCTTTCAAAACTGAATGCCTTTAACAGCACCCAAGTCACCTCTTGAATGCTTTGCTGTTTAGAACTTTCTTCTGCCAGATATCTTAATTCATCTCTCTCAAGTTCAAAGTTCCATAAATCTCTAGGGCAGGGATAAAATGCTGCCAGTCTCTTTGCTAAAACATAAAAAGAGTCACCTTTGCTCCAGTTCCCAACAAGTTCCTCATCTCCATCTGAGATCACCTCAGCCTGTATTTCAATGTCCATATCATAAGAATTTTAGTCAAATCCATTCAATAAGTGTCTAGGGAATTCCAAACTCTCCCATGTTTTCCTGTCTTCTTCTGAGCCCTCCAAACTGTTCCAACTTCTGCATGTTACCCAGTTCCAAAGTCGCTTCCACATTTTTAGGTCTTGTTTCAGCAGGGCTCCACTCTACTGGGATCAGTTTACTGTATTAGTCCATTTTCACATTGCTGATAAAGACATACCGAAGGCTGGGCAATTTACAAAAGAATGAGGTTTATTGGACTTACAGTTCCATATGGCTAGGGAGGCCTCACAATCATGGCAAAAGGTGAAAGCCACGTCTCACATGGCAGCAGGCAAGTGAGGAGCTTGTGAAAGGAAACTCCCCCTTATAATGCCATCAGAACTCATGAGACTTACTCGCTATCATGAGAACAGCATGGAAAAGACCTGCCCCATGATTCACTTACCTTCACCAGGTCCCTCCCACAACACATGGGAATTCAAGAAAAGATTTGAATCGGGACACAGCCAACCCATATAGGCTGGCCCTCCATATATATATATATATGTTTTGCATTACACTAATAATGTATTTTCCACCCATGACTGAACAAAAAGAAAAAAAGAACATGTAGAGGTTGACATGCACAGTTCAAACTTGTGTTGTTCAAGAATCAACTGCAATCGTCTTAGTTCAGGCTGCTGTAACAGAATACCATAGACCAAGTAGTTTATAAACAACAAAAATTTATTTCTCACAGTTCTAACGATTGGAAGACCAAGGTAAGGGTGCCAGCATAGTCAGGTCTGGTGAGGGCCCTCTTCTGGGTTGCAGCCTACCAACTTTTCATTCTCTCCTTACATGGTGGAAGAAGCGGGCTAGCTTTTTGGTACATTTTTATAAGGGCATTTATGTCATTCATGAAGTCTCTGCTCTCATGTCTTAATTACCTCTTAAATGTCCCACCTCAAAATACTGTCATACGGAGATTAGATTTCAATATATGAATGTTAGGGGGGACACAAATATGCAATCTATGATAGTAACCAATGTAAAATATAAATGCAAAGTAACTAGGGAATTCCTTTCATATTTACCAAGAAGATTAAAAGTTCAAAGTCAAACAAGAAATGACAATGAATTAAACTGAATACTTTGTCCTGAAAAGTCCTCTTTCATTTGTTCAATTTGTAATCCCTGTTGGGGAGTTGACTGTCTTTTTAAAAATGGACATGTTTACTTGATAACAGAGGCAAGGAAGAAAACTATAAAACAGGAAGTAAACAAATTCAGTTTTCCTTTTTTTTCTTTAAAGAGGTTACATCTGATCATAACCAAAATGTTACATTATATCTGAGGTTATACACCAAACCTAGGTTACAAAAACTTGTACTAGCAAATTAGATTCTTAAATAAATTGTCTGGCTAAGCAGGAGTTATATAAGAGTTCAAATGCTTTCACATGTGTTAACTAAAACAATAACTCTGTTTAATAACTCTGTTTAATAGGTACTATCACTCTTATTTTACAGGCAAGAAAGCTCAGTTCTCAAAAGGTTATGTGACCTTCCAGTTTATGTGACAGAAAATTAGGGGTAGAATCACACTGGAACAGAAGCTTCTTGATTTCTACTCCACTCTCTTTTTAGAGGTACCGGGTGAGTATGAAAATGTTGAGCAAAGGGTAGATGAAACTATAATTTTATCTGAGATACACACATTGATTATAGCTTCTCCCACACTGAGATTGCCAAAGGATCATCCTCTCATCACAAGCTGAAATGTTTCTTACAAGGTCAGCAGTCAATTAACTATTCAAATTGATCTATTGGCTCTTTTATCAAATATAGAATTAATCCTCACGCACCTGAAAACTTCAGGCTCCCAGAAACACAAGAAAACAGCTGATTAATCATCATTCCTTTACTGAAAATGCTGTGTGTGTGTGTGTGTGTGTGTGTGTGTGTGTGTGAATGAGAAACAAAGGTAAGATACTCTACTTGAGGTAAGTGCAAATCAGGTGTGTAATATAGTATCACCAATTCAAAGAGAGCAACTGGATATTAGAAAAATATCTGCTTTAAGGGGTAGGAACAGGAACATTTAGAAATGCTATAACAAAAAATTACTTTTAAGGTTGTTTTATTAATTAGAAGTAGGTAAAGGAAAAAATGATGTCAAGTCAAAATTGTAAGACTAAAAAGTTATACAATTTTACAGTTAGAAGGATTCTCAGGTCATTTCATTTATGTCAGTTTTAAACAAGGAAATGAAAAATGACAAACTTTAAGTAACTTGTTCTACAACAGATTCATGAAAGAGTAGGAAATGAACTGTTTATCTGATAGTATTTGCATTCAACATATCTAATATATTATATGTATTATAATAAACTGGTAAGAAGCTATCTTATTTCCTTTACAAAAATTCCAATTAACTTAAGTAATGTACCTTTAAATCTAAAATAAAATCAAATCAGGTTTTATGTGAAAATTTTTATTTACCAATATATGTTTCATGATATTTATCAAAACAAAACTGAGTTGATTTTCTTAGTTTGAATTACAAAGACAATTTCCAAGTCACAAAAAAATTACCTTACTTTCTCCAAGATAACAGTTGTACAATAATATGTACAAATTAAACAGCTGGAAAGTTAACTATTTTGTAAAGTCAAGATTATGTTTCCAGCAGAGGATACTACATGATATGTTCAGTTAATACTTGAACACTTGGCCTTAGATTGCAGCTGATTGTGAAGATACTGCTAACAACTATATAGCAATGTAATATCTCATAAATCATTCATAATAAATCAAGTCTGCAGAGTATATTGGGAAGCAGTTCTCAAACCATATACTTTTATTCAATGGCTATGATATAGCTCTTATCCTCTTATTAAATGATGTGAAGATCCACCACTTTGGTTAGTTTTACTGACTGGGGGAAAAGGAGAAAGAAAATAAGAGATACCACTACTGAAGAAATAGAATCAAGGGTGAGAATGCCTGTTGAGTGCCTGTCCTCAGAGACACAGTTGGAAGGTAGTAAAAGGATAAACTTTAAACTCAGATGGACCAGGATTTTAAATATCAGTTCTGTCACTAGTGATATGAACTTAAGCCTCTGGGCCTCAATTTCATCATTCATAAAATGGAGTCAAATAATCTACCTTAAAATATCACATGGTCAATGCCCAGTACAAAGGAGGTGCTCAATGTACAAAAACTGTTATTATTTGGTTGAGGAAGAAGTTTGGCATATAAATTACACTTAAGACAAAAACAAAATTGTAAGATATGGTCCTCTCTTTTCATACAAAAATGCCCCAAAAGGCTCTACATTACCAAGGCCAGCCTTATACAGTTTCTTTCTTATAATAATGATGAAGAGTGTTCTATGCACAATGTTCTATTTGCAGCAGCGATTCATTGTGTGCATGGAAAAAAACTGCTGACACGTAGAGAAGATATTTTCCCGTAAAAGGTTGAAGTCCTTAAGCAGCAAAAAACACCAACGTCCATCATCTTTAAACCCTATTGATTTCTGGTGAAGATTTAAAAGGCTGTTTACTTATTTCCCATCATTTCTGTCAGGGCTGTAACAGTTCTCTTCCCACTGAATAAACCTCACATGATCCTCCTGGTGATTAAGGTCAGACAAAATGTCAAACTCCTAATGCTAAGTGCTTTCGCATTAAAAATTCATATCAAATCACCAAGTAAAATCCAAACAAGAAGTCAGACATGTAAACAATTCACACACAAAAAAAGAGTTGCACTGACCATTACAGAATATAGAGGCATTGTAGATGTGGGAAAAAAGGTTTGGCAACAGGTCAGAGCACTTTGTCCTTTATCCTGACATCTAAACTGTCATTTCTTATTTTAAAATTAGTAGGCCATGCTGGACTCAAGCTGTGTGTGTGTGTGTGTGTGTGTGTGTGTGTGTGTGTGTGTGTGTAAGACAATATATCACTAGTATCGCCCCAAATAATTAGCTATCATTTAGTTCTACAAGTTCAGCATGGCCTTTTGTTTCAAAGCTGGAATTGTGTGGCTGGAGGGAGTATTTGCTCAGTATCTTAAAAACAAAACAAAACACTGACAGGTTTTCTTCCAGGCATGAGTGAATACAAAGGGCAAAAAAATGTTATCAGGATCTGTTTATCTCCATTTCTCAGTGACTATGGTAGCCCCTAAATACCAGTCAAGACATATTTTCCAAGCTACAAATTCAGTGAAATGAGAGCTTCTCTTCCCAAATACAGGCACACTTTAAAGATATTGCAGTTTCTGTTCCAGACCATTGCAATAAAGCAAGTCATAAAAATATTTTTGTTTGCAAAAAAAGTTGCATTTACAAGTTATGTTTACATATTATTGTCTATTAAGTGTGCAATAGCACTATGTCTAAAAATAATGTATACACCTTAATTAAAACATGCTTTATTGCTAAAAAAATGCTGATCACCTGAGCCTTCCATGAACTGTAATTTTTTTGCTGGCAAAAGGTCTGGCCTTGATGTTGATGCCTTTTGACTGATAAGGGTGGTAGTGGCCGAAGGTTGGGGGGTTTATGGCAATTTCTTAAAATAAGACAACATTGAAATTTGCTGCACTGATTGACTTGGTTTCACAAAAAATTCCTCAGCAGGATACAATGCTGTTTGATAGCATTTTCCCACAGGAAAACTCAAAACTGGAGTCAATCCTCTCAAACCTTGACATCACTTTATCAACTAATGTTACGTAATTTTCTAAATCTTTTGTCATTTCAACAACGTTCACGGCATCTTCACCACAAGTAGATTCCATCTCAAGACATTGTTTTCTTTGCTTATTCATAAGAAGCAACTCCTCATCTGTTTGATTTTTATCATGAGATTAAAGTAATTCAGTCACATCCTCAGGCTCCACTTCTAATCATAGGTCTGCTGTATCAATCACATCTGCGGTTACTTCCTATCCTGAAGTCTTTTTGTTTTTGAGACGGAGTCTCACTCTGTCGCCCAGGCTGGAGTGCAGTGGCATGATCCTGGCACACTGTAACTTCTGCCTCCTGGGTTCAAGTGATTCTTCTGAGTCAGCCTCCTGAGTAGCTGGGACTACAGGCGTGTGCCACTACGCTGGGCTGATTTTTGTATTTTTAGTAGACAGGGTTACATCATATTGGCCAGATTGGTCTCTAACTCCTGACCTTGTGATCCACCGGCCTCAGCCTCCCAAAGTGCTGGGGTTACAGGCATGAGCCACTGCGCCCGGCCCCTATCCTGAAGTCTCGAACCCCTCAGAGTCATCTGTGAGGGTTAGAATCAACTTCTATTAATGTTAGTATGTTGACCTATTTCCATGAATCACAAATGTTCTTATTGGTATCCAGAATGGTGAATCCTTTCTAGAAGGTTTTCAATTTACTTTGCCCAGATCCATCAGATAAATCACTATATATGGCAACTGCAGTTTTATGAAATGTATTTATCTAATGGTAAGACTTGAAAGTCAAAATCATTCCTTGATTCACGAGCTGCAGAATGAATGTTGTGTTAGCAAACATGTAAACAACAATATTCTACCCGTACCTCTCCATCAGAGCTCTTGTGTGACCAGTGTGTGGTCAATGACCAATAACCTTTTGAAAAACAATCTTTTTTTCTGAGCAGTAGGTCTCAACAGTGGGCTTAAAATATTCAATGCCATAAAAAGATGTGCTGTCATCCAGACTTTGTTGTTCCATTTCTAGAGCACCAACAGATTTAGCATAATTTTTAATGGCTCTAGAATTTTCAGGTGGTAAGGGAGCACTGGCTTCAACTTAAAGTCACCAGCTGGATTAGCCCTTACTAAGAGAATCAGCCTATCTTTTGAAGCTTTGAAGCCAAGCATTGACTTCTCTTCTCTAGCTAGGAAAGTTCTAAATGGTATTTCTTCAACAGAACACTGTTTCATCTACATTGAAAATCTGTTGTTTTGAGTCAGGTGTGGTGGCTCATGTCTGTAATCCCAGCACTTTAGGAGGCCAAGGCAGGTGGATCACTTGATGTCAGGAGTTTGAGACCAGCCTTGCCAAGATGGTGAAATCCCATCTCTACCAAAAAAAATTAGCTGGGTGTGGTGGTGGGTGCATTTAATTCCAGCTACTCAGGAGGTTGAGGCATGAGAATCATTGAGGCATGAGACACAAGAACCACTTGAACCTGGGAGGCAGAGGTTGCAGTGAGCCCAGATTGTATCACTGCACTCCAGCCTGGGCGGCAGAGCAAGACTTGGTCTCAAAAAAAAAAAAAAAAAAAAAAAAAAAAAAAAAAAAAAAGAAAGAAAGAAAGAAAAGAAAAAGAAAATCTGTTGTTTAGTGAAGCCACATTCATCAATTATCTTAGCTAGCTTTTTTGGAAAACCTGCAGCAGCTTCTCCAGGCATGAGTGAATACAAAGGTAAAAAAATGTTATCAGGATCTGTTTAACTCCATCTCTCAGTGTTTCTTTTTACCCTCTTCATTCACTTGCAAGCTATAAAAAGATGTCCTGTCATCCAGACTTTGTTGTTTGGGTATATACCCAAAGGATTATAAATCGTTCTCTTATAAATCTTAGTTTCTGAAGATGGCTTCTTTCCTTAAACCTCATGAACCAACCTATGCTAGCTTCCAACTTTTCTTCTGTAGCTTCCTCACCTCTCTCAGCCTTCACAGAAGTGAATAGAATTAGGGTTTTGCTCTGGATTAGGCTTTGTCTTGAGGGAATGTTATGGCTGGTTTGAACTTCTATTCAGACAGGTACAATTTTCTCCATATCAGCAATAAGGCTACTTCCCTTATCATTTGTATGTTCACTGAAGTAACACTTTTAATTTCCTTCAAGAAATTTTTCTTTATAGTCACTACTTGGCTAACTGTTTGGTGCAGGAGGTCTAAGTTTTAACTCTTCTCAGCTTTTGACATGCCTTTCTCACCAAGCTTAATTCGTTCTAGCTTTTGGTTTAAAGTGAGAAATAAGCAACTCTTCCTTTCACTGGAACACTTAAGAGGCTACTTTAGGGTTATTAATTGGACTGATTTCAATATTGTTGTGTCTCAGAGAATAGAGAGGCCTGAGGAAAGGGAGAGATGAGATTGACCGTCAGAATGCACACAACATTGATCAATTAAGTTTGCCATCCAATAAGGACAGGCATGGTTCATGGCACTTCAAAACAATCACAATAGTTATATCAAAGTTGATGACCACAGAGCATCATAGCAGATACAATAATGAAAAAGTTTGAAATATTACACAAATTATCAAAATGTGATAGAGACACAAAGTGAGCAAATACTGATAGAAGAATGGCGCCAACAGACTTGATCAATGCAGAGTTGCCACAAACATTCAGTACGTAAAAAAAACCCCAAAACCACAGAACTTGTAAAGCACAATAAAGCGAAGCACACCAAAATGAGTATGTCTGTACATTCAACAGGTCTCAGATTATTTTTGATTTTGTCTTTTTAAAATCGATTTATAAGAGTTCTTTGCATAATAAGAGAATTAGCTCTTTGTCTGTTATATATATTAATTTTCCTAGTTTATTGTTTGGGTCTTGACTTTTTCCATGGTGGTTTAAAAAAAAAGTCCTCTGTTTCCTCAGTGTTGTTTATAGTTTGTAAATAAAGTGTTGTTTCAACCAAAAGAGTTATTATGGAAGTGAAATTTAAGGCACTGTAAGAGTTGAATGGGAAAACTATTTTGGTTGGCAGAAGAAATAGCAAGAAGTCCACTGGAATCTTCATCTCTCTAAGATGAATACTTCCTTCAAATACCTGTCCTTACAAAAAGGGAATATTTGATGTACCATTAGTTTTTACGCTGTGAGGATAAAATTTGTCTTCACTTTACTTCTTAAATAAGTAACAGTAGGCTACATGTAAATATATTTTCTCGGTAATAGTGCAAATTTGTTATTGTCATTTGCCCAGTTACAAATCATGCACCTCTATTGATATTATTCTTTGTATGGATAATCACCTCAGTGTATTGTAATATCGTAGAACTGTAACATTGGATAGGTTCTCATAATGGATCTCAGGACAGCTAAGAAATTTTCTACATTCTGCCATCGAAGCAAACCAGTATAGAAACTTTTGTTTGATAAGTAGAATATACTCTAGGGTTGTCAGTGCTTCATTTTCCTCTCTTGAATATTCACTGAGACTTTGGTTAGGGATCTAGAAATAGACATACCATCATTTGACCCAGCAATCCCATTAATGGGTATATGCCCAAAGGATTATAAATCGTTCTCTTATGAGGACACATGCACATGTACGTCCACTGCAGCACTGTTTACAATAGCAAAGACTTGGAACCAACCCAGATGCCCATCAGTGATAGACTGGATAAAGAAAATGTGGCACATATACACCATGGAATACTGTGGAGCCACCAAAAAGATGAGTTCATGTCCTTTGCAGGGACATGGATGAAGCTGTAAACCATCATTCTCAGGAAACTGACACAAGAACAGAAAACCAAACATCACCTGTTCTCACTCATAAGTGAGTATTGAACAATGAGACGACATGGACACAGGGAGGGGAACATCACACACTGGGGCCTGTTGGGGGTTGGGGGGCTAGGGGAGGGATAGCAGGAGCTGGGGGGATTGGGGAGGGATAGCATCAGGAGAAAAGCCTAATGTAGATAACAGGGGGATGGATGCAGCAAACCACCATGGCATGTGTATACCTGTGCAACAATCCTGCGTGATCTGCACATGTACCCCAGAACATAAAGTATAATATATATATATATATATATATATATATATATATTTATAAAGTCTAAACACAAGTAATGCTAATCTATGGTGATAAAAATTAGTGTTTGCCTTGTGGGCTGGAGAAAGATGGACACTGAGTAGAAAGAGAAATGTAGGAATATCTCGGACAGTGGTTACACTGGTGTATACGTTTGTTAATGTCAAACTGAACACTTAAAATCTGTTCATTATATTAAAAGTAACATACCATGATAAAACCAAAAATTGTCGCTATACCTACTTTTGCAAGAAAAAGACTCTGGCAAACATAGTCTAGAATTAAAATATGATGAAGGTCACTTTTCCCGAGTGTCACTGTCCATCAGGCAGGCAATAAAAGACAGACACAAATGGAGAAGAAAGTGTAAGGAAGAGGAAAGGCAGAGAAGAGGAAAAGCCTTAAGGATAGAGATTCCAGCAGAGAGAACACAAAGGAGTACAGTATAGGTGGATTCCAACTGTACAGAGCAAGTAAAAATGCAAAAAGGAGAAGGACTGAGAAGGGACTACAAAGAAAGAAGGCAGCCTGGGTGTGGTGGCTCATGCCTGTAATTCCAGCACTTTGGGAGGCCAAGGTAGGTGAATTGCTTGAGGTCAGGGGTTTGAGACCAGCTTGAACATAGCAAAACTCTGTCTCTACTAAAAATACAAAAATTAGCTGGGCATGGTGGTAGGCACTTGTAATCCCAGCTACGAGGAGGCTAAGGTAGGAGAATCACTTGAACTTGGGAGGTAGAGGCTGCAGTGAGCTGAGATTGTGCCACTGCAATCCAGCCTGGGAGACAAAGCAAGACTCTGTCTCAAAAAAACAAAAAAGAAAAAAAAGAGAAAGAAGACAGAAAGTACCCTAAAGAGAAATACACACACACACACACACACACACACACACACACACACACACGAGAAGCACTTAAGGGATGATAAAGCTATTCTTGGTTGTTACTGATAGGTGCTGTTAATACAAAGATTAAAATTGTTTCATGCAGATGATATGATCTTATACATAGAAACTTTCAAGAAATTCAGTAAAAAACAATTATAACTAATAAATGTGTTCAGCCAAGTTGCAGAGTACAAGATTGATATATAAAAATCTATTGTATTTTTATAGCAATGAGCAAACCAAAACTGAAATTAAGAAGATTTCATTTCAACAGCATCAAAATGAACAAATACTTTGAAACAAATTTAACAAAAGGAGTGTAAAACTCTACTGTGAAAATGACAGAACATTGTTAATAGACATTATTGAAGATGTAAATAAGTGGAAAGACATCCCATGTTCAGGGACTGGAAGAAAATATTGTTACGGTGGCAATACTCCTCAATCTACAGGTTCAGCGTAGTCCCTAGCAAAATCCTAGCTGACTTTTTGGCAGAAATTCATAGGCTGATCCTAAAACTTACATGAAAATTCAAGGAATCCAGATAGCCAAGATATTTTGAAAGAGAAGAGCACTTCCTTCCTAATTTCAAGGTTTACTATAAAGCTATAGTAATCAAGACAATGTGATACAGATATATAGGTCAATGGAATAGAATTCAAAGTTCAGAAAAAGGCCTTCACAATTACTGTCTATTGATTTTGCCAAGACCATAAAAAGGGAAAGAATATTCTTCTCAACAAATAGTGCTGAGACAACTGAATATCCACATGCAAAAGAACAAAATTGGACACTTACTTCATCCCATACCCAAAAATTAAGTCAAAATGAGTCAAAGACTTAAATGTATGCAGCCATAAAAAATGATGAGTTCGTGTCCTTTGCATGGATGAACCTGGAAACCATCATTCTCAGCAAACTGACACAAGAACAGAAAATCAAACACCACATGTTCTCACTCACAGGCGGGTGTTGAACAATGAGAACACATGGACATAGAGAGCGGAGCATCACACACTGGGGTCTGTTGGGGGGACTAGGGGAGGAGCAGTGGGAGGTGGGGAGTTGGGGAGGGATAACATGGGGAGAAATGCCAGATATAGGTGATGGGGATGGAGGCAGCAAACCACATTGCCATATATGTACCTATGCAACAATCCTGCATGTTCTTCACATGCACCCCAGAACCTAAAGTGCAATAAAATATATATATTAAAAAAATGTAAGATTAACACTATAAAACTCTTAGAGGAAAACATGTTATACATCTTCATGACCGTGGATTAGGTAGTACCTTCTTAGATCTGACACTAAAAGTTTGAAAAAAAATTACATAAATTTAATTCATCAAAATTAAAAACGTTTCTGCTTCAAAGGATACCATAAAGAAAGTGAAAAGAAGCCAGGTGTGTTGGCTCAAGCCTGTAATCCTAGCACAAGTTTGGTATATGTTTTGTTTCTCTTGAGTATAAACCTATGGGTAGAATTGCTGCATCACATGGTATATTAGTTAGTTCTCATAATGCTATAAAAATACTACCTGAGACTGGGTAATTTATTTTAAAAAGAGATTTAATTGACTTACTGTTCTGCCTGGCTGAGGAGGCCTCTCAGGGAACTTACAATCATGGCAGAAGGAGAAGCAGGCACTACTTACATGGCGGCAGGTGAGAGATGGCGTGTGTGAAAATGCAAGAACTACTACTTATAAATCCATCATATCTTGTGAAATTCACTCACTGTCATGAGAACAGCATGGGAGAAACTGCCCCCACAATCAAAAAGTGGAAACAACTTTAATGTCTATCAATTAATTAATAGATAAATAAAATGTGGTATATTCATACAAAGGAACATTATTCAATAATAAAAATAAATAAAATATTGGCACATGCTATAATATGGGTGAACTTTCAAAAATGATAAATGAAATAAGTCACAATAACCCATATGTTATATAGATTCCATTTATAGGAAATGTCCAGAGTAGGCAAAACTACAGGAAGAGAAAGTAGATTATTGACTGCCAAGGGCTGGATACATGGAGGCCTGGAGAATGATGACTAAGGAGAGTGGTGTTTCTTTTTCAGGTGATGAAAACTGTTCTAAAATTGATTGTGATGACAGATGCACAACTCTGTGAATACACTAAAAGTCACTGAATAAACACCTTGGGCAGGGTGTGGTGGCTCACACCTGCAATCCCAGCACTTTGGGAGGCCGAGGCAGGTGGATTCCTTGAGGCCTGGAGTTTGAGAACAGCCTGGCCAAGATGGCAAAACTTCGTCTCTACTAAAAATACGAAGTTTAGCTGGGTGTGGTGATACACGCCTGTAATCCCAGCTACTTGGAAGGCTAAAGCATGAGAATCGCGTGAACCTGGGAGGTTGATGTTGCAGTGAGCCAAGATCATGCCACTGCACTGCAGCCTGGGCAACAGAGTGAGACTTGTAAACAAAACAAAACAAAACAACAAAAAAACCCCAACACTTTAAATGGGGAATTATTTGGTATGTGGATTACATCTCAATAAAGTTGTTAAAAATAATTGAATTGTAGCCAAACGAGGTGGCTCACGCCTGTAATCCCGGCACTTTGGGAGGCCAAGACGGGTGGATTACCTGAGGTGGGGAGTTCGAGACCAGCCTGGCTAACATGGTGAAATTAAAAATACAAAAAATAGCTGGGCGTGGCGGCGGGTGCCTGCAATCCCAGCTACTTGGGAAGCTGAGGTGGGAGAATCACTTGAACCTGGGAGGCGGAAGTTGCAGTGAGCCGAGATCGTGCCATTGCACTCCAGCCTGGGTGACAGAGTGAGACTCCATCTCCCCTGCTCCTCCTCCAAAAAAATTAAATTGCATCAGAAGACAAAAATGCACATATGGCTATCTTTACTGAAGCACTACTTGCAATAACAAAATACCTGAAACAGTCCAAATGCTCAACAGTAATTTAACTCTTGTGTGATATATAACATAAAAACAAAAATAACCTTTAAAACTGTAAACTGCTTTCTGTTATGACACTGTGGATAGCAAAAAGCTGACTTAATCTAAGATTACAGGATTTGTATTTTGTGATAAAATAATAAGTAATTATGTTGGTATAGCAAAACTGGGATTTTGGGTTCTGGGGAAGGAAGAAACAATGAAAGATATCTGAGTTTCAGTCAATACACTGAAGGGCTAAATGTCTATTGGAAGTATCACTATAATCTTATGTTGATTTTGCCTTCAAAACAAGTGTACATATCCTAGCTCCATCCACTGAATAGGCCTAGAAGTAAGGACCACTTCAGCAATAATGAAATGTGGTCTACAAAGGTATTTATTTTCCACTTAAATGAACAAGGGCTCCTGGGAGAAATGGCTGATTCCAGATCCGAGGCAGGAAACAGGTAAGTTTAATCTTGTCATACCAGATAGCAAGAAGGATGTCAAAAACTACTAGGTTTGGGTCAAAAAGATTCAGGAGAAGCTGAATCCAACTTGAAGAGACTTCCAAGGGTCAAAGAGGGGATGCACATGATATCATCTTATATATAGAAAAAATCTCTATTGATAATAGTATCAATACAAATATCAACAAACATGTTTAAATCCATGCGTTCATGGTCATACTAAAGAAAAACTCACTTGAAATATATTAGGGAAAAAAACCCACCATTTATATCTGATTTGACTATGCCAGTTGTACCTTGAAATAAGCAAGTAATTGAGTAGAGGAATGTTTTCTCTATGGACACATCTCACAAATAAATGAAGGAGGAAGGAATGAGAATTAGAGTATTACCATTTTTGTAATACTTAATAAAATATAATCATTGTCAACGTAAAGACAACCAGCCATTATATGGCTCCTAAGAAAAGTGTACAACCTAAGTTACGAAGTAGTTTTGATAGAAAACAAAAAGCAAGACTGAGGTCTTCAGGTCTTACCAATAAGATACAGGAAATATGGTGCCAGAGGAACATGTTTAAATTTACAGAACAAGACAGGTTACTCAGTAAATATAAATTTAAAATTCCCTTAAAAGAGAAGACACCATAAGCTAAGTTAGAGACAACATGAACCGGCATTTAACAGTATAACAGTTCTATAAAAAAACACAACAACACAACAAACTGGTAACTGTGGTTTCTAAGGGTTAGAATTTGAGGCAGATGGGCAGAAAAGAAAGGGTAATTGCTTGTTAATACACATTTCTCTCTGCATTTTGCATTTTGTACCATATTACTTTTTTAAAAAACATAAATTTTTAAGTCACAGGAAAAGCACCAAGATAATATATTTAAATTACAGAAACAACCACAAACTCTCATTGAAGTGACTATTGGTAGTTGGTGAACTAGACTTGAGCATTTATGTAAAGTTATCTTTGCCTTTAGCCTTACATTATCCAGTCAAAACATTACATTGCCCATTTTCCAAAATTACTTAGGTCAGCTCCTTTCCCTTCCACCACTTTCATTAAGATATGTCATACATTTATAATATAGTTAATTCATCAGTTATAGTCTCCATTTCATCCTAGGTTCTCCTGACATCTTGGCTGATTTTTTAATTTACACCAGGAAAGTTCATTCTACAAATGAATGCACAGAATCCATCTATTATCCCATTACTGTACAGAACAACAGTTCTATCACGCCCCTTTTGTAGTTGACCACTCCCACACCTCCTTGAAACCACACATCTGTTTTCTGTTCTTATTAGCTTTGCCTTTTCCAATATGCCATGTAAATGGAATAATCCAACACCCTGCCTTTTAGTTCTGGCTTTGCTCAGCAAAATGCATGTAATATTAATCCATGTTGTTGCAGGAATAACCAGCTCACTCCATTTTATTGTTGAGTAGTATTCCATTGTACCATGTACTAAAAGATATCTTGGCTGTTTCTAGGTTTTGGTGACTTATAAATGAAGCTGCTATAGATTTCTGTGTGAACAGAAGTTTTCAATACATTTAGGTAAATGTCCAGGAGTGATATGTAAGAAACTATCAAACTGTCTTACAAAGGGGCAATACCATTTTGCATTCCCACTAGCAATAAATGAAAATGCCTGTTGCTCCAGATCCTTGCAATTATTTAGTTATTATCTATTTGCAACAATTCTAACCCAACTGTGCATAGCATCTATTATGATTTTAATTCCCATTCTGTAATGATAAATGATGTTAAGTATCTTTTCATATCCTTCTTTGCCATCTATATATCTTCTTTGGAGAAGTACCTATTCAGATCTTTTGTCAGTCTTTTTTCTTTTTTTTTAAATTAGCTTGTTTGTTTTCTTCCTATATTAGTTTCAAATTGCTGCTGTAACAAATTTTCACAAATATGGTGTCTAAAACAATCCAAATTTACTACCTTATAGTTCTGTATGTTAGAAATCTGTCAGAGGTCTCCCTGGCCTAAAATTAAAGTGTCAGTAGGACTGTGTTCCTTTCTGAAGGTTCTAGGGGAAAGTCAATTTCAATGCTTTTTCTAGCTTCTAGAAATCATGCACGACCCTTGACTCATATTTCTCTTTCTGTATCTTCCAAGTCAACATCATTGGATTGAGTCTTTTTCACATCATATCTCTGACTTTCTCTATTACATCATCACTCCATTTTGGATTAGGATGTAGGGATCTTTGGGTGATGGGGTGGGGGGACATTATTCTTCCTATCACACTGTTCTTCAGAGTTCTTTGTATATTTTGGCTAATCCAAGTCACTTGTTGGACTTGCAATTTCCAAATGTTTTCTCCCACTCAGCATTTGAGTTTTCATTCTTGTAATAGCACCTTTCTTAGAATAAAAATTTAAAAGTTTAAACTTTTGATAATAAAGTCCAATTTATCAAAACATTATTATGAATTGTGTTTTTGGTGTCAATTTTAAACACTCATTACCTAAGTCAAAGTTATGGAGATTTTCTCAAATGTTTTCTTCTAGAAGTGTCATAGTTTTATGTCATACATTTTAGGTCTATGATGCATTCTAAGTTAATTTTTGTACAGGTTGTGTGGTACATGTTGAGGGTCATTTTTTTTTTTTTGCATAAAGATGTTTAATTTTTCTAGTACCATTTATTGAAAAAACTACCCTTTTTCTTTTTAGAATTTCTTTTTAGCTTCTGCCAACAATCAGTTGATAATATTGGTGTGGGTCTATTTCTGGGCTCTCTATTCAGTCTAACTGAATTATATGTTTACCCTTTGGCCAGGACACCACTGGCTTGACTTACGTAGCCTTATGTTAAAATTGGGTAGTGTGAATTATCAACTTTGTTCCTCTTTTTCCATTTCAAATTTTGGGGGCTCTTCTAGTTCACTTGCCTTTCCACATACATTTTAGAATTAGCTTGTCAATATCTACAAAAAATATGCTAGGATTTTCATCATGATTGCACTGAATTTATATGTCACAATGGGGCGAATTGACATCTTAACAATACTGAGTTCAACTGAACTAATACTTAATGAAATACAGATTAAATAAAAGTAAAATATTTTCAATTATCATGCTTGCAAAGATCACAAAAGACGGGTTAAAAAAATGGCAAGGTTATACAGAAACATGAACCATATGCTTTGCTGGTGATGTACAAATTACTTCAATCTTTTGGAAGGCAAACTGTAATCCATGCAATATTTTTTTGTGTTTACTCTTTCACCCAGCAATTTTATTTCTAAGAATTGCTGGCACATATACTTGCAGAACAATTATGTACCAGAATGTTTACCACAGTACTGAATACAAAAATACACATATGTATTTTAAATTTAAGCTTCTATATTGGAGACAGGTTAAACAAATGGTGTTTTCATAAAATGGAAAACAATGCAGTCATTAAGACAAAACTAAATGTGTAAATAAGAGTAAAATCAAGTTCTAACTATGATGAGGATACACTGAGGAAGTCTCCAAATAGGAGAGACCATGTAGACTAACTCAAAAAACTGATATTAGTATTGTAAAGTGTAGAGGAGGAAAGAAAGCTATCTTATTAATTTATTATAATTTGAAGAACTTAACTATTAGGGGTAATGTCTGAGTAGACCATTCTAATTTCTCCTACCATTGACCTACTTTTGAATCTTGAAAAAAATTACTGTCTCCTGGTCTTGGGTTTTTCCATCTATGTCAGAAATTACATACCTACATCAGTAGTCTATGGATAGGGCATAGCAAACGAATTTTATCCAATTCTTAAAATGATCTTTGATCCAAAAAAGAGGAAGAACAGCTAATTTTTATGAACTTTTCCCATGTTAACATTATATTTATTCAGACTATATATAGAAACAAATAGCAGAAGTAATTCCAAGTAAGAGCATATATTTTGTGCTAAAAGTTTCTTTTGAGGTACTTAGGAGGGAGAGCTACTAAGTATACTGAAAAAGGAACAAAATGGTAATCAGGGGACTTTTGTTCTTTACAGTAATTAATTTTGTTGAATCTCAACTTTCTCATCTGTAAAATTAGGGGTCAGGATTAGCCTTATTTCAATTAAAGTTCCCTACAAATAAGAACATTCTCAGATAATCTGTCCATTGAAGTTTGGGCTAATTAACAGAACTTGCTTAGTCTGATCTGTAGAAAGGTTAGATTTTTTTTCTATCAAGACAGAAAGGAAAAATATAGACATGCTCAGCCTTTAAGACCATGTTTTAGAATGATAGCAAACCTACCTATGCTTAATCTCTTTTCTGATCTTGTCATCCCATCATTGTATTTTTTCAAAAGTACTTTGTACTTTAGCTTTCCAGATGCTCCTCAGCTTATGATGGGGTTACATCCTGACAAACCCATCATGAGTTGAAAATATCCTGTTGAAAATGCATTTCATCCTAACCTACTGAACATCATAGCATAGTCTAGCCTACCTTAAACATGATCAGAACATTTAAATTTGTCTAAAGTCAGGCAAAAGCACCTAACACAAACTCTACTTTTTAAATACAGCATTGAATACCTCATATAATTTACTGAATACTGTAATGAAAATGAAGAACAGAATGATTACATGGGTACTAAGTTGGTTTTAATTTATGATACAGAAAGAATATTTTCAGAAATAATGGCTAAATGATACAACAATGGCAGGGTGAGAAGCTCTGGAAATCAATTCCTCCACTGAAACTACTGAGCTAGCAAGAACTCTCAGAATCAATGATTTCAGAATTCTAGAGTCTAGCTGAATACTTGTGGCATCCAGGTGACTGCTTGATGAAGAAAGAAGCTTCAACATTTTGCATAGCAACTATCACCTTAGGACCTGCAGAAAGCAGTGAGGGGAGAAAGGCCTGACTTCCTCGTGTAGACTGCTGCTGCCACCAGGGTAGAAAATAAGGACCCTGTCTAACAAATTCAGAGTTTTATATTTGGATCTGCCTAGTGGTTCACTGACTGGCCAGCACTGTTTCAATCCCCTCAAGTAGAAGTAGATTTCCCCGAGGCCTCTCTTGAAAGAATTTAAAGAAACAGAACACCTATTTTTTTTTTCCCTTTTCTTATTCGTTCCAGGCATTCAGGTAAACCTCTGTTAGGTCACCAGCTGGCTGTAGAGAATATGAAATAGGGACCTCAGTGATCACACATGACAAGGAATAGCTTTAGCAAAAATAGTTTGGAAAGTTACTAAACAAATGAATAACTGCAGCCTTCAAGAAGTATCAGCACCGGCAAAGCATGGTGGCTCACTGCCTATGATACCAGGACTTTGAGAGGCTGAGATGAGTGGATCACTTGATGTCAAGAGTTTGACCTTGGTTGACATGGTGAAATCTCATCCCTACTAAAAATACAAACAAAAATGAGCCAGGCGTGGTGGCATATACCTGTAATCCCACCTACTTGGGTGGCTGAGGCAAGAGAATCATTTGAATCTGGGAGGCAGAGGTTGCAGATCACATCTCTGCACTCCAACCTGGGCAACAGAGTGAGTCTCTGTTAAAAAAATAAGAAAAATAAATTTAAAAAAAGAAAGTAACAGTATTCCCTGGGGAGGAAATAATGATGCAATTTCAGTTGCCACATTATAATACTCAAAATGTCTACTTCTCAACTAGAAATGACAAAGCATACAGAGAAACCAGGAATGTATAATCAATGCACAAAAAGAAAACTGACAAAAATAATCTCTGAGGGAAGCCCATACACTGGATTTACCAGACAAAGACATTAAGAAAAGCATGGACCAGGAATGAAAAGAAACCAGGAGAACAACATATGAGCAAGTAGGTAGTATTAACAATATTAGAAATTATTAAAAGGAATCTCAAATAGGAATTCTGGAGTTGAGAAGTACAACAGCTGAAAGAAAACAAAATTATAACAGCGGAAATTAAAAAAAATATCAATATAGGAGTTCAAGAGCAGATCTGGGCATCCAAAAGAAAGACTCAGTGAATTTGAAGAGAGGGAAATTACTCAGTTTGAGAATAGAAAGAAAAAGAATGAAGACAAACAGTGCATTAAAGAACCTGGGTGAAATGATCAAGCATACCAACATACACACTACTAGAATCAAAGAAGGAAAAGAGAGGGAGAAAGGAGCAGAAAAGAAAAGAAGAAATAATGAAAAATATACTAAATTTGCTGAAAGACATGACTCTACAAATCCAGAAAGCTCAATGAACTTGAAGCAGGATAAATTAAAGGAGATCCACACAAAGACACGTTAAATAAAACTGCTGAAAGAAAAAGAAAATGTTGAAAGTAGTAAGAACTGAGTTATCACATATAAAAAATCTCAATAAGTTTAAGAGCAGGTTTATTATCAGAAAACATGGAGGCCAGAAGGCCATGGGATCACATAACTGTTGAAAGGAAAAACAACTATCAACTAAAATTTGATATCCAGTAACATTCTCCTTCAAAAATAAAGGAAAAATTAAGACATTCCCAGATTTAGAAAATTTTAATAATTGCTTTTTAGCTTGCTTTTCAAAAGCAAGCTAAGGAAGCCCATTACTAGCAGACTGGCCCAATATGAAATGCTAAAGGAAGATCTTCAGGTTGAAATGAAACATTACACTGTAACTCAAAGGCATCCAGAGAAATAGAGATTTCTGATAAAAGTATATAGATAAATAAATGCTAATATTATTGTATTTTTTTGTTTGTAGCCCTTCTTTCTGTTTCCAATATGATTTAAAAGGCAACGCCTAAAACAATAACTGTAAATATAGGTTAACAGGAACACAATGTATACAGATGTAATTTGTGACAATAATAATACAAAAGGGAGGGGACAGAGCTGGATATGAACAGAGTTAATGTATGCCATTGAAGCAATCTTAGTATCAAGTATAATTCGATCATTATAAATTCAGGATGCTAAATGTATTCCCCATGGACACCACTAAGAAAATAGTTTTAAAACTATACAAAACAAATTGAAGAAGGAATTAAAACTGGCACTAGAAAAAGTATCAATCAAATAAAAAGGCAGTATGGGAGGAACTGAGGAACAAAAAAACACATATAGAAAATCAGTGAAATAGCATGACTAAGTGGTTCATTATTGATAATAACTTTAAATAAACATATTTTTATTGTAAATAGATTAAACTCACCAATTAAAAGACAATGGGCAAAACAAATCAAAAACTTTCTTCATATGGCTTTGAATTATAGCACAGTGTTCTTTCATTTCAGTCTGAAGGACTTCCTTTAGCATTTCTTGTTGGACAGGTCTACTAGTGATGGGCATCCTGAACTTCTTTCTTTGTAATTTTTTTTTAAAAAAGATCTGGGAATGTTTGCACACTGTTGGTGGGAATGTAACTTAGTACAGCCATTATGGAAAACAATATGGAGTCTCCTCAAAAAGTTAATAACAGAATTACCATATGATCAAGCAATCTCACTACTGGGTATAAATCCAAAGGAAATGAAATCAGTATGTTGAAGAAATATCTGCACTCCCATGTTCACTGCAGCATTATCTGAAACAGCCAAGTTATGGAATCAACCTAAGTGTGCATCAACAGATGAATGGATAAAGAAAATGTGGCATATACATATTCATACACACACACACACACAGACACACAGACACACACACACACACACACACACACACAGAGTGGAATGCTATTCAGCCTTAAAAAAGGATATCCTGTCATTTGCAACATGAATGAACTTGGAAGACATTATGTTAAGTGAAATAAGCTAGGCACAAAAAGATAAATATTGCATAATCTCACATGTGGAATTCCAAAAAAAAACCAAAACTGAACTCCTCATAAAACTGGAAAGCAGAATAATGGTTACCAGGGACTGGAGGAAGGTCAAGTTGGGAACGGATTGCTCAAAGGATACAAAATTTCAGTTGGATAGAAGAAGTAAGTACAAGAAAACTATTGTACAATATGGCAACTATGATTAGTAACAATGTATTGCATGCTTGGAACAAATTTAGTTTTATTTAAAAACTGAAAATAAAAAATAAACACAGCCTGGTGCAGTTATTTATGTCTGTAATCCCAGCACTTTGAGAGGCTGGGACAGGGAGATTACTTGAGGTCAGGAGTTTGAGACCAGACTGACCAGCATGGTGAAATCCTATCTACTAAAAATACAAAAAATTAGCTGGGTATGGTGGTGAGTGCCTATAATCTCAGCTACTCGGGAGGCTGAGGCAGGATAATTGCTTAAAACCAGGAGGCAGAGGTTGCAGTGAGCTGAGACCATACCACTGCACTCCAACCTGGGTGACAAAGATAGGCTCCATCTCAAAAAATAATAAAAATAGACACAAGAATAGCTAGGAAATTACTGAATATAAAGACATGTGAGGATAGGAAAGGGGACAGGGTAGAACTACTCCAAGGTATAAAAACATACTATAAACCTCCTTCATTAAGCAGTATGGTACTGGCACAAGAATAAGCCATTAAATTAACGGAATAAAATATAATTTCTAGAAGTAGATTCAATTACACATAAACATCTAGTATACGATAAAAGTGGTATCTCAGATGACTGGGTCAAAGATGCTCTGGTTAATACACACCGTAGGGCAGAGGAGGGGTCTGCAAGCCCTGGGCCATCAACTGGTACCAGTCCATGGCCTGTTAGGAACTGGGCCACAAAGCAGGAGGTGAGTGGAGGCCAAGCCAACATTATCGCCTGACAGCTCTGTCTCCTATCAGGTCAGCGACAGCATTAAATTATCATAGAAGCAGAAACCCTACTATGAACTGTTCATGGGAAGGATCTAGGTTGTATGCTCCTTATGAGAATCTAACTGATGCCTGATGGTCTGAGGTGGTACAGTTTCATCCCAAACCATCCCCTTCACCCCACCCCTCATTCTGTGGAAAATCTGTCTTCCATGAACCTGGACCCTGGTGCCAAAAAGGTTGAGAATGATTGGTGTAGGGGCTACTAGATAGCCATTTGATAAAAGGTAAAAGTAGATTCATTTTTTTCCATCACACCCAAGAATAAACTCCAAATGGATCAGAGATATAAAAGTAAATCTTTTTTATAGATTTTTATAAATCTATAAAAAATTTACTTTTATAAGAAATAACCAGTGAATTCCTCTAAAACCCATCTGTAAAGAAAGGCTTCCTAACTATGACTAAAATTCTAGATGCAATTAGAAACAAAATAACATGATACATTGGGAAATTTGCATAGCCAAAAAAACTAATTAACAAAATCAAAGACAAAACTGGGAAAAATATTCACAGCATGTATCACAGATGAAGAGATATCCTTAATATATTAAGAACTTTTTTAAATTGAGGAAAATCAACCTACAGAAATCCTATAAAAAAATGGGCAGGGAGGCTGGGCACAGTGACTCATGCCTGTAATCTCAGCACTTTGGGAGGCAGAGGCAGCAGATGGTGTGAGCTCAAGAGTTCAAGACCAACTAGGCAACATGGAGAAACCCCATGTCTATGAAAAAAAAATACAAAAATTAACAAGGCATTGTGGCATGTGCCTGTAGTCGCAGCTCCTTGGAATGCTGAAGTGGGAGGATCGCTTGAACCTGGAAAGAGGAGGTTGCAGTGAGTTGAGATCATGCCACTGCACTACGGCCTGGACAATAAGGTGAAACCCTGTCTCAAAGAGCAATCAAAATAATAGGCAAAGATTTGAATAAACAACTCAAAAAAGATATAAAAATGCCTCAATTATGTTAAAAGTTTCGTAATTTCATTCATATAAAAACACAAATTAAAATTACAATAAAATTTAATTTTTTCACTCATTAAATTAGCGAAAAATTCAAAAGCTTAACAATACATTCTATTAGTGAGGTAACAGAGAAATAGGTAATGCCATATATTGCTGATGGATACAGAAAATGTCACAATCTCTCTGAAGGGGAATTTGTCAATATCTAACCAATTATATATAACTAAATCTCAAGCCAGAAATCCCTGTATGAATTTATCTAAAATGTGTATCTCCAACAATATGAAGGCATATGGTTTGGCTCTGTGTCCCCACCCAAATCTCACCTCCAATTGTAATCTCCATAATCTCCATGTGTCAAGGATGAGACCAGGTGGAGGTAACTGGATCATGGGGACAGTTTCCCCCATGCTGTTCTCGTGATAGTGAGTGAGTTCTCACAAGATCTGATAGTTTTATAAGCATCTGGCATTACCCCTGCTTGCACTCACTTCATCATAGTGCCCTGTGAAGAGGGTGCCTTATCCTTTGCTTTCTGCTATGACTGTAATTTCCTGAGGCCTCCTCAGCACTATGAAACTGTGAATCAATTATGCCTTCTTCCTTAATAAATTACCCAGTCTTGGGTATGTCTTCATACCCATATAAGAACAGACTAAGACACACATAATCACAAAGGTATTTGTACAGTATTATTTGTGATTATAAAGCAATGGAGATTGAGTAAATAACCTATGAAATACACATGAAATGGAGTGCTATAAAGCCATAAGACAGAATAGAGAAACTCTTTGTACTGAAATGGAATGATTTCCAGGAGACATAATTAAGCAAAAAAAGCAAAATGCAATATACACATTTATAAACATAATATAAATATGTATAAAATTTGCTAACATTTTTATAAAAGGCAAGCATTTTAAAAATATACAAAATAGTTTTGTCACTATAAAAAGGAACACAGGAAGCCCAAACCAGAAAGCAATCAAGTTGTGGAAGATTTGTGAAAAATCTTGTAAAAGAAATTCTCTGTGTGAACATATTGACTAAAGTTAAAGTAGTACTCAGTTTTCCCATAAATTGAACATTAGAATGAAAACATACTAGAATTTTCTTAGAGCACTGATCTGCTCTTTCACAAAAGCTATAAAGGGTTATAAAGGTTTCTAAGAATCTTACCTTAGGGTCATACTGATTGAGACTGGATGGATTTGTCTATAGGGTTTTGTTAAGGTTTGACATCAATAGTGCACTAATGCAAACGTGAAATTTAGCTTCCTCTCCTGAACAAGATTTTCATATTATATTAAAAATAATAAAATATTTTTGTTTGCCTTCTGAATAAACTACAGGAAAAAGAAGGGAAAGAAAAGAGATAGATTGTTGAGAAAGCTGTCTTCCCCCTTAATGAGTAAAGGTTTTTGCCTTTTAAAAATGTTTATCATTTTGGCTAAATCGATAACTTATGGTGACCTGGGATTTGATAATATCAAGTGCTTTAAACTTTGAATATATGAAAAACTTTCCAAAGTCAAATTATAAATTATGTCTTTTCTAACTTAATCTTTTAGATATTAGGTCCCCTGAAGTTCAAAAGAGACATATTTGGCCCATTTGCTATAAAAATCACAAGAAACACTGTCAAATATAAAAATGGTGTTTGGCTTTCCTGGAGCTATATTTGTTTAAATACGTTATTGGGGTTATTTGTATCTGTTCCAAAATTATGGGAAACTACTACAATTCTGATATGACTTAGTGTGTGTTATCAGTAATAATTATAATTGTTACATAAAATCATTGTATACCACCAAGATGACCAAATTTCTTTGTCAATCATGTTTTTGACTGTGACTACCCTAAGACATGTCATTCACGGACAATTGTTGTCTTGTTTTGATCCTCTTTAAAAGGTGGTTTGTACTCAGCTACAGGACTTTGACAGGTGCTCTTGAATGTAGGTTTCTGTTAACTTTGGTGACTGTGACATTAGAATACAGGAAAAAACTTTCAGGACTCATGGAGAGCTAAAATGTTTGTGGTAATAAGTCAGGACAGGAGTTAACTGCATGGCCTACACTAATAGAAGACTGAAATAATCTTTTTTGGCTTTTTGCTTAAAATGTTACTGACCCTTTATTTTGGTTTTCAGAGTCAAGTAAACTTTTCTTTTGAGCCATTTACAGCTTTTAACAATGGAATAAAGTATTCTCCTCTAAACAAAATTTGGAACATATTTGTTTTTCTCTACCTGATATCTCCAGAATTTGGAAATTATTTGTGAATAGTCTTAATTCATGGCAACATAGTTACTTGCATAAGTGTAATAAGAATGTTTTCTTTTGCAACAGAACACAACTGGAGAAACTGGTTATTTTACAAGGCCTTGACTGGAATGGCATGCTTTCCTTTAAGGAATCAAACGTGACTTACAGAGCCAATGAAAGTCCCTTGGGAAAACTGGCCTCATACCTTGTCTACACAGTCCCTATACAGGATGCTTTCTAACTGAGTACCTCTCCACCCTGAATACAAGAGACGTTAATAGTTAACCAGGTTTATCATCACCTCTATTCAGCCTGAAGAAGTTACAGAATATCGATCTTTGTCCTTCTACAACCTTTAAGATTAAGGATTCCCTTGTAAAGGGAGGGGGGGAAATATGTCACAGGCGTTTGAACCAGAGCAACTCCATCTTGAATAGGGGCTGGGTAAAAGAAGGTTGAGACCTACTGGGCTACATTCCCGGTAGGCTAGGCATTTTAAGTCAGAAGATGAGACAGAAGGTTGGCAAAAGGTACAGGTCACAAAGACCTTTCTGATAAAAAGATATGAAAAAGAAGCTGGCCAAAATGCACCAAAACCAAGGTGGCAATAAAAGTGAGCTCTGGTTGTCCTCACTGTTCTTTAAATGCTAATTATAATACATTAGCATGCTAAAAAACACTTCCTCCAGTGCAATGACAGTTTACAAATGCCATGGCAATGTTAGGAAGTTACCCTATATGGTCTAAAATGGGGGCAGAACACTCAGTTCCGGAAACCGCCCATCCCTTTCCCAGAAAACTCATGAATAATCAATCCCTTGTTTAGCATATAATTGAGAAATAACCATAAGTGTAATCACGGTGTCCAGCCCAAGCCATTGCTCTGCCAATGGAGTAGCCGTTCTTTATTCCTTTACTTTCTCAATAAACTTGCTTTGACTTTAAAAATGAACAAACAAATAAAAAACACCCCAAAATAAAACCAAATCACAAGTCAACTATATGTTGCTTATAGGATACTCACTTTAGAGCCAAAGACACAAACAGATTCAAAGTGAAAGGATAAAAAAAGATATTTTATTCAAATAGTAACTAAAAAATAGCTAGAATGCTATTCAGAATAAACAGATTTTAAGTAGAAAACTAGGAGACAAAGACATTATATATTGATAACATAGTCATTTCAGCAAGAATATATAACAAGAAGCATATATGCATCAAATACAGCAATTATGTGCATTATATGTATTAATTACATATAAACACTGACAGGATTTGAAGGAAAAAAGCTAACATCACACTCAATGGTAAAAGACTGAACGCTTCCCCTGAAGATGAGTAAGAAGAGGATGACCACTTTCACCACTGCTATTTAACATTGTACTGGATGTCTCAGCTAGAGTGATTAGGCAAAATAAATAAATGGCTTACAGACGTAGAGAGGAAAACAACAACAACAACAACAACAAAAAAAAAACTATCTCTTTACAGATGACATAATCCTATATATAGAAAATCTATAAAAGTTCACAAAAAATCTACTACAGCTAATAAACGAATTCGGCCAAGTTGCAGGGTACATGGTCAACGAACAAAAATTCTGTTAAGTTCCTAGATACTAGCAATGAACAATCCAAAAAGGGAAACTTAAAAAATTCCATTTATAATAGCATTCAAAAGAATAAAATATCTAGGAATAAATTTAATAAGGGAAGTGAAAGATTTGTATACTGAAAATCCTACATGGACAGAAAAATGAAAACAAGAGACATTGGGGACTATTAGAAGGAGAGTAGGTGAGCAAGAGTTGAAAAGCTACCTCTTAGGTTTTATGTTCACTACCTGAGTGATGGGATCATTTGTACACTGAACCTCAGCAACACACAATTTACCCATGTAACAAATCTGAACATGTACTGCCTAAACATACAATAAAAGTTGAGAAAAAAACTCTAAGGCATTGCTGAAAAAAATTAAAGAAGGACTTAACTAAGACATTACTGGGCATGGCGGATCACACCTGTAATCCCAGCACTTTGGGAGGCTGATGATGCAGGTGGATCACCTAAGGTCAAGAGTTTCAGACCAGTGTGGCCAACAGGGTGAAACCTCGTCTCTACTAAAAATACAAAAGTAGGTCGGATCCAAGATGGCCAAATAGGAACAGCTCTGGAGTGCAGTTCCCAGACAGAACACAGAGGGTGAGTGAGTGGCCAGTGCACTTCCAAACAAATTTTTACTGCCCACAAGACCAGGAGAATCCCAGGCAGAAAACTGCCGTGAGTTTCTAGCACGGCTGTTTTAGATGGTGCAGCATGTCTCTGCACAAAAACTCACACAAATCTGGGCACTGTTTCAACTGGCGCCTGGAATGCGTGGGAGACAGAATCGCCCATTCAACTGAAAAAGAAGGGGCTGCAATAGGAAGCCTGGTGATCTGGCTCAGGAGGTCCCACCCCCATAAAGACCAGCAATCTGAAATGCTCTGGATTGAGAGTTTCACAGTAAGCACAGCTGGACCCAAGAAGATCCAGCTCTGTGGGGGGAAGTGCATCTGCCATTACCGAGGCGTCCACCACTACCGAAGCAGTCCACCACTTCTGAGGCAGTCTGCCATTACTGAGTCAGTCCACCATTAATTACCAAGGCAGCCTACCATTACTGAGGCAGTCCACCACTACAGAGACAGTCGGCCATTACTGAGGCAGATCGCCATTACCAAGGCAGTTCTAACTATACGTCTATAAATAAAACCGTAAGGAAGTTCACACAGCAGCTGGGCAGAGCCGACGGCAGCTCAGCAACGCCTCTATTGGCAGACTGTGACTAGGCTGCCTGCTAACTGGGCAGGGCATCTCTGAAAAAAGGCAGCAGCATGTCAGGAACTTATAAATAAAGCCTTACCTTCCTAGGACAGAGCACCTTAGAGAAAAAGGCGGTTATGAGCTCTGCACAGAAAAACGGAACTCACAGCTCAGCACTTGAGCTCCTATAAGGGACAGACTGTCTCCTGAAGCAGCTCCCCAACCCCCGTATATTCAAAGAGACATCTCATAAAGGGGAGCTCAGGATGACATCTGGTGGGTATCCTTCTGGAACAAAGATAACAGAAGAAGAAACTGGCAGCAACCCTTACTGTTCTGCAGCTGCTGCAGGTGATCCCCAGGCAAGCAGGGTCTGGAGTGGACCTCCAGCAATCCTAAAGCAGAGAGGTCTGTTAGAAGGAACTGAAAAAACAGAAAGAAATAACTTCATCACTGACAAAAAGGATGTCCACTCAGAGACTCCATCCGAAAGTCACCAACTACAGAGACCACAGGTAGATAACTCCACAAAGATGGGAAGAAACCAGCAAAAAAAGGCTGAAAACACCCAAAACCAGAACACCTCTCCTACTCCAAGGGATCACAACTCACTACCAGCAAGGGAACAAAGTTGGATGGAGAAGGAGTCTGATGAATTGACAGAAACAGGTTTCAGAAAGTTGGCAATAGCAAACTTCTCTGAGTTAAAAGAACATGTTCTAACCCAATGCAAAGAAACTAAGAACCTTGAAAAAAGGTTACACAAAATGCTAATGAGAATAAACAGCTTAGAAAAGGATATCAATGAATTGATGGAGCTGAAAAACACAACACAAGAAGCATACACAAGTTTCAAGGGTCGAACTGACCAAGCAGAAGAAAGGATATCAGAGATTGAAGATCAACTCAATGAAGTAAAATGAGAAGGCAAGATTAGAGAAAAAAGAGTGAAAAGAAATGAACAAAGCCTCCAGGAAATATGGGATTATGTGAAAAGACCTAATCTATGTTTGACAGGTGTAACTGAATGTGACAGAGAGAATGAATCCAAGCTGGAAAACATCCTTCAGGATATTTTCCAGGAGAACTTCCCCAACCTAGAAAGGCAGACCAACATTCATGTCCAGGAAATACAGAGAACACCACAAAGATATTCCTCAAGAAGAGCAACCCCAAGGCACATAATTGTCAGATTCACCAGGGTTGAAATGAAAGAAAAAATGCTAAGGGCAGCCAGAGAGAAAGTTCGGGGTACCCACAAAGGGAAGCCCATCAGACTCACAGTGGATCTCTTGGCAGAAACCCTACAAGCCAGAAAAGAGTGGGGGCCAATATTCAACAACCTTAAAGAAAAGAACTTTCAATCTAGAATTTCATATCCAGCCAAACTAAGCTTCATAAGTGAAGGAGAAATAAAATCCTTTATGAACAAGCAATTGGTGAGAGATTTCGTCACCACCAGGCCTGACTTACAAGAGCTCCTGAAAGAAGCACTAAACATAGAGAGGAACAAGCAGTACCAGCCACTCCAAAAATGTGCCAAATGGTAAAAAGCATTGACACAATGAAGAAGCTGCATCAAGTAATGGGGAAAATAACCAGCTAGAATCAAAATGGCAGGATCAAATTCACACATAACAATATTAACCTTAAATGTAAATGGACTAAATGCCGCAAGCAAAAGAAACTGACAGGCAAATTGGATAAAAAGTCAAAACCCAACAGTGTGCTGTATCCAGGAAACCCATCTCACATGCAAGAATACACACAGGCTCAAAATAAAGAGATGTAGGAAGATTTACCAAGCAAATGGAGAGTAAAATAAATAAATAAATAAATAAATAAATAAATAAAAGCTAGAGTTACAATCCTAGTCTCTGATAAAATAGACTTTAAACCAACAAAGATCAAAAGAGACAAAGAAAGGCATTATATAATGGTAAAAGGATTGATGCTACAAGAAGAGCTAATGATCCTAAATATGTACGTACCCAATACAGGAGCATGCAGATACATAAAGCAAGCTCTTAATGACCTACAAAGAGACTCGGATCCCACATAATAATAGTGGGAGACTCTAACACTCCACTGTGAATATTAGACAGATCAACGAGACAGAAAATTAACAAGGATATTCAGGACCTGAATTCAGATCTGGACGAAGCAAACCTAATAGACATTCAGAGAACTCTCCACCCCAAATCCACACAATATATATTCTTCTCAGCACCACAAAGCATCTACTCTTAAACTGACCATATAATTTGAAGTAAATCACTCCTCAGCAAATGCTAAAGAATGGAAATCATAACAAACAGTCTCTCAGACCACAGTGCAATCAAATTAGAACTCAGGATTCAGAAACTAACTCAGAACCGTACAACTTCATGGAAGATGAACAACCGGCTCTTGAATGTTGACTGGATAAACAATGAAATGAAGGCAGAAATAAAGATATTCTTCAAAACCAACGAGAACAAAGACACAATGTACTAGAATCTTTGGGACCCATTTTAAGCAGTGTATAGAGGAAAATTTATAGCAATAAATGCCCACATGAGAAGCAAGGAAAAATCTAAAATTGACACCCTATCATCAAAACTAAAAGAGCTAGAGGAGCAAGATAAAAAAAACTCAAAAGCTAGCAGAAGACAAGAAATAACTAAGATAAGAGCAGAACTGAAGGAGACAGAGACAGAACAAACCCTTCAAAAAATTAATAAATCCAGGAGCTGGTTTTTTGAAAAGATCAACAAAATAGATGGACCACTAGCCAAATTAATAAAAAAGAAAAGAGAGAAGAATCAAATAGATGCAAAAAAATGATAAAGAGGACATTACCACAGACTCAACAGAAACACAAACTAACATCAGAGGTTCCTACAAACAACTCTATGCACATAAAACAGTAAACCTGGTAGAAACAGATAAATTCCTGGACACTTGCACCCTCCAAAGCCTAAACCAGAAAGAAGTTGAAACCCTGAATAGACCAATAACAAGGGCTGAAGTTGAGGCACCAATTTATAGTCTATCAACCAAAAACAGCCCAGGTCCAGATGAGTTCACAGCTGAATTCTACCAGACATACAAAGAGGAGTTGGTAGCACTCCTTCTGAAACTATTCTAAACAATCTGAAAAGAGGGAATCCTTCCCAAATCATTTTATGTGACCAACATCATCCTGATACCAAAACCCGGCAGAGACTCAACAAAAAAATAAAACTTCAGGCCAATATCCATGATGAACATAGATGCAAAAATCTTCAATAAAATACTGGCAAACTGATTCCAACAGCACATCAAAAAGCTTATCCATCACGATCAAGTAGGCTTCATCCCAGCGATGCAAGTCTGGTTCAACATACGCAAGTCTATAAATGTAATCCACCACATAAACAGAACCAAAGACAAACACCACATGATTATCTCAATAGATGCAGAGAAGGCCTTCAACAAAATTCAAGAGCCCTTTATGCTAAAAGCTCTCAATAAACAAAGTATTGACGTAATGTATCTCAAAATAATAAAAGCTATTTATGACAAACCCACAGCCAATATCATAACGAATGGGCAAAAACTGGAAGCATTCCCTTTGACATCTGGTACTAGACAAGGATGTCCTCTCTCCCCACTCCTATTTAATATAGTATTGAAAGTTCTAGCCAGAGCAATCAGGCAAGAAAAAGAAATACATGGTATTCAATTAGGAAAGAAGGAAGTCAAATTGTCTCCATTTGCAGATGACATGATTGTATATCTAGAAGACCCCATCATCTAGCCCAAAATCTCCTGAAACTGATAAGCAACTTCAAGCAAAGTCTCAGGATACAAAATCAATGTGCAAAAATCACAAGCATTCCTATACACCAATAATAGACTGAAAGAGAGCCAAATCAAGAATGACCTGCCATTCACAATAGCTATAAAGGGAATAAAATACCTAGGAATACAACTAACAAAGGATGTAAAGGACCTCTTCAAGGAGAACTACAAACCACTGCTCAAGGAAAGAAGAGAGGACACAAACAGATGGAGAAACATTCCATGTTCATGGTTAGGAAGAATCAATATTGTGAAAATGGCCAAACTGCCCAATGTAATTTATAGATTCAATGCTATCCCCATCAAGTTACCTATGATCCTCTTCACAGAACTGGAAAAAACCACATTAAACTTCATATGGAGCCAAAAGAGAGCCTGCATAGCCAAATCAATTCTAAGCAAAAAGCATAAAGCTGGAGGCATCATGCTACCTGACTTCAAACTATACTACAAGGGTATAGTAATCAAAACAGCATGGTATTGATACCAAAACATAGATATAGACCAATGGAACAGAACAGAGGCCTCGAAGGTAACACCACACATCTACAACCATCTGATCTTTGACAAACCTCACAAAAACAAGCAATGGGGAAAGGAGTCCCTGTTTAATAAATGGTGTTGGGAAAACTGGCTAGCCATGTGCAGAAAGCAGAAGGTAGACCCCTTCCTGACACCTTACACTAAAATTAACTCCAGATGGTTAAAGACTTAAACATAAGCCCTAACACCATAAAAACCCGAGAAGAAAACCTAGGCAAAACCATTTAGGACATAGGCATAGGCAAAGACTTCATGACTAAAACACCAAAAGCATTGGCAACAAAAGCCAAACAGACAAATGGGATCTAATTAAACTCCAGAGCTTCTGCACAGCAAAAGAAACAATCATTTGAGTGAACCGGCAACCGACAGAATGGGAAAAATTTTTTGCAATCTACCCACCTGGCAAAGGGCTAATATCCAGAATCTACAAAGAACTAAAACAGATTTACAAGAAAAAAAGCAGAAACCCATTCAAAAGTGGGCAAAGGATATGAACAGACACTTTTCAAAAGAAGACATATATGAGGCCAACAAACATATGAAAAAATGCTCATCATCACTGGTCATTAGAGAAATGCAAATCAAAACCACGTTGAGATACCACCTCACACCAGTTAGAATGGCAGTCATTAAAAAATCTGGAGACAACAGATGCTGGAGAGGATGTGGAGAAATAGGAACACTTTTACACTGTTGGAGGGAGTGTAAATTAGTTCAGCCATTGTGGAAGACAGTGTGGCGATTCCTCAAGGACATAGAAATAGAAATTCCATTTGACCCAGCAATCTCATTACTGGGTATATATCGAAAAGATTATAAATCATTCTATTATAAAGACACATGCACATGGGGAGAAATGCCAGATATAGGTGATGTTGATGGAGGCAGCAAACCACATTGCCATGTATGTACCTATGCAACAATCCTGCATGTTTTCACATGTACCCCAGAAACTAAAGTGAAATAAAAAATATATATATTTTTTTAAATATAAAATAAAATAAAATAATTTAACAAAATACAAAAGTAGGTGGGTGTGGTAGCACATGCCTGTAATCCCAGCTACATGGGAGGCTGAGGCAGGAGAATCGTTTGAATCTGGGAGGTAGAGGTTGCTCTGAGCTGAGATTGTGCCACTGCACCCCACCAACAAGAGTGAAACTCTGTCTCAAATTAAAAAAAAAAAAAAAAAAAGAAACACATTTCATGTTTATGGGCTAGAGAAGACTCAATATTATTAAATGGCAATACTTCCCCAAATAATCTACAGATTAAACACAATCCCTATCTAAATTCAATGGCATTTTTGTACAATCAGGAAATCTTATTTTCAAACTCATTTGCAATTGGAAAGAATCCTGAATAGCCAAAACAATACTGAAAAACCAAGTTGAAGAGCTCACACTTCCTGATTTTAGAACTTACTGCAAAGTTACAGTAACTAAAACAGTGTGATAATGGCATAAGAATAGACATATAGAACAAAGAAACAAAATTGAGAATCCAGAAGCAAACCCTAAAATCTATGGATAAATGACTTTCTGACTATGGTGCTAAGATCTTTTCATGGGGAAAGAATAGTATCTTCAACAAATGTTGCTGGGATAACTGGATGACCACATGCAAAAGAATAAAGTTGGATCCTACATCTTACACCATATACAAAATATAAGAGCTAAAAGTGTAAAGTATTTGAAAACAACATAGAGATGAATCTTTAAGAACTTCTGTCAATAAATTCTTAGATTTGATTCAAAAATCACATCCAAAGAATAGATAAATTAGACATCCTCAAAATTAGGCTCTCGTGCTTCAAAGAATTATCATCAAAAAAACAAAAAAGAATGAAAAGATAACCAAAAAAAGGGAGAACATATTTGCAAATCATGTATTTGATAAGGCGTTTCATACCCAGAATATATAAAGAACACTAAGAAAAAGTCAAAAGATCCATTTTAAAAATAAGCAAAATATTTAAAAATCCAGATCTTCCTCTAAAGAATATACAGAAATAGCCAGCAAACACATGATGCTAAACATTATCTGACATTAGGAAAATGCAAATCAAAACCACAATGAGCTATAACCTCACCCCTACTAAGATGGCTACAGTAACATAAAACAACAACAAAGCGACCCTAAAAATAACAAATGTTAACAAAGATGTGGCAAAAGAGAAACCCTTTTACATTGTTGGTAGGAATGTAAAATGGTGTGGCCATTACAGAAAATAGTTTGACGGCAATTCAGTTAAGAATTACCATACGATTTACTAACTCTACTTTCATGTATATAGCCAAGAGAAATGAAAATTTATGTCCACATGGTAACTTGTAAACAAATGTTTACAGCAACATTACTCGTAAGAGCCAAAAGGTGAAATCAACTCAAATCCAAACCAGCTGATGAAAAGATGATCAAAATGTATAATTACCATAAAGTGAAATATTAAATAGCATTCAGCCATAAAAAGAACTTAAGTGCATGCTACAACTTGGATGAATCTTGAAAACATAATGCTAGGTAAAAGCAGCAAAGTTCTAATATTGTATGACTTATTAATTATAAAATATACAGAATTGGCAAATCTATACAAACAGAAAGTAGATTAGTATTATCTTCAAGAGGCAGGGGAAATAAGAAAGAGTGATTACTTGATAGGTACAATATATTTCTCTGAAGTGGTAAAAAGTTTTAAAACTAGAGAGAGGTGGTAAATGCACTAAATGTCACTGAATCTGTACATTTAAAAAAAACTTAATATAGCATGTGAATTTCACCACAATAAATAAAGAAAAACAGGAATAATGACAAATTCTCAAATTTGACAAAATATATAAACTTAAGTCTCATGAAAGGTAAACACAAAGAAATCCAAACCCAGAGAATTTTAACTGAATTCCTGAAAACTAAGGCCAAGAAGAAAAAATCCTAAAAGCAGCCCAAGAAAAACAGTCCAAGGACATGACATAGAAGGGAAAAAGGCAGCCCGAGCCCATAACATAGAGGGGAATAACAATTCAAATGAACATGCAATTTCTATCAGAAACTACCCAGTCAGATATACGTAGAACATTTTTAAAGTGATGAAAGAGAAATAACCATCAAATCAAAATTCTATTAGAGAATTACATTCTCTAATTCTAAATCTATTAGAGAATACATTCTTCATGAATAAAGTTGAAATAATGACATTCTCAGATGAAGGAAAACTAAGAAAATTCATTGTCTGTGGATCTGCACTTAAGAAACACTAAGGAAATTTCTTCAGACAAAAGGGATAGGATGTGAGGGGAAAACTTGGAATATCTGGAGTGAAAGAAAACAGAGACGGTAAATATTTAAATAAATGTAATAATAGTTTCCTCTTACATTGTGTAAAAATTTTTTTTCCTTTTCCTTTTTTTTTTTTTTAGATAGGGTCTCACTCTGTCACCCAGGCTAAAGTGCAGTGGTGTCATCTCAGCTCACTGCAACCTCCACTTCCTGCACTCAAGCCATCCTTCTGCCTCAGCCTCCCAAGGAGCTGGGACTACAGGCATGCAGCACAATGCCTAATTTTTGAATTTTTTGTAGAGATGAAGTTTTGCTGGTCTTGAACTCCTGAGCTCAACTAATCTGCCTACATTGGTCTCCCAAAGTGCTAGGATTACAGATGTGAGCCACATAACATAGTATTGCAGTTAAAAGCAAAAGTTGTAGCATTACCTTGTAAGTTTTCAACGTAGGTAGAAATGTATGCAATACGTTACATACATTTGTAATGTATGTAGCACATAATGCAACTACGATACAGAGTGAAGAGTATGGGGACTTAATTCTACTTTAAATGGTAAAATATTAATTCTAAGTAGATTGTGAAAAGTTAAATATGTATATCATAATTTCTAGAGCAATCAGGAAAAAATCCATTTGAAGATAGTAATAGCAGTTTATACAGTTTATAGTAATAACCTCAACAGATAAAATGGAAAACTAAAATATTAAGTAATCTAAAGGTAGCAAAAAGGAAACATCAGAGAGGAAACTGCTCAAAGAAATCAGAGTGTGACAAACAAATGGAAAAACATTCCACGTAGTGCTATTCCTATCAAACCACCAATGTGATTCTCCACAGAATTAGAAAAAATATTCTAAAACTCACATGTAACCAAAAATGAGCCCAAATACCCAAGGCAATCCTAAGCAAAAGAAACAAAGCTGGAGGCATCACATTACCAGACTTCAAACTATAATACAAGGCTACAGTAGCCAAAACAGCATGGTACTGGTACAAAAACAGACACCTAGACCAATGGAACAAAAAAGAGTGTAAAGAAATAATTCTGCATACCTACAACCTTATCTCATCTTCAACAAAGTCAACAAAAACAAGCAGTGGGGAAAAAACTCCCTATTCAATAAATGGTGTTGGATAACTAGCTAGCCATATGCAGTAGATTGAAAATGAACCCCTAGTATTCACCATACACAGAAATCAATTCAAGATTGATTAAAGCTTAAATGTAAAACCTAAAATTATAAAAACATTGGAAGCTAACCTAGAAAACAGTATTCTGGACATAGGCCTTGGCAAATATTTCATGACAAAGATGTCAAAAGCAAATGTGACAAAACCCAAACTGACAAATGGGACCTAATTAAAGAGCTTCTGCACAGCAAAAAGAAACTATCAACAGAATAAACAGACAATCTATAGAATGGGAGAAGACATATGCAAACTATGCATCCAACAAAGGTCTAATATCTAGTGTCTATAAGGAACTTAAATTTACAAGAACCTCATTGAAAAGTGGGCAAATGACATGAACTGATACTTTTCAAAAGAAGACATACATGCAGCCAAGAAGCATATAATAAAAATGCTCAGCATCACTAATAATCAGAGAAATGCAAATCCAAACTAAAATGGGATACCTCCTCACACCAGAGTAACTGTTATTAAAAACTAAAAAAATAACAGATGCTAGTGAAGTTGCAGAGAAAAGGGAATGGTTATAAACTGCTCTTGGGAATGCAAATTAGTTCAGCTATTGTGGAAAGCAGTATGGCAATTTCTCAAAGAACTTAAAATAGAATTACCATTCCACCCAGCAATCTCATTATTGGGTATACGCCCAAAAGAATATAAAGTGTTCTACCATAAATTTAGACACATGCATGAATATGTTCACTGCATCAATATTCATAGCAACAAACACATGCCTATCAACCTAAATGCCCATCAACGGTAGACTGGATAAAAAAAAAATGTGGCACCTACACACTGTGCACTACTATGCAGCCATAAAAAAAAAAACGATGAGCTTATGCCCTCTACAGCAACATGAATGGATCTTGGGGTCATTATCCTAAGCAAACTAACACAGGAGCAGAAAACCAAACGCCACATGTTCTCACTGATAAGTGGGAGCTAAACACTGAGTACACATGGACAGAGAGAAGATAACAACAGACAGCACAGTCTACTGGAGGGTAGGGGAAGAGAGAAGGGAGAGGACTGGAAAACTACCTATCGGGTACTATCCTTATTTCCTGGGTAACAAAATAATCTGCACACCAAACCTCTGTGACCCACAAATTGCCTATATTACAAACCTACACATGTACCCCTGAACCTAAAATTGAAAAAAAAAAAGGGTAGACCTATATCCAAGCATCAGTAATAATTAAATACAAATGGTATAAACATAGCAGTTAAAAAAGATTGAGTGAATACATGAAAAACGAGACCTAAAGATATGCTTTTGGGCTGGGCATCATGGCTCACACCTATAATTCCAGCACTTTGAAAGGCTCAGATAGGAGGATCACTTGAGCCCAGGAGTTTGAGACCAGCCTGGGCAACATAGCAAGGCCATGTCTCTACAAAAAATAAAAATGTTAGTTGGGTGTGACAGTGCACCTGTGGTCCCAGCTACATGGGAGGCTGAGGTGAGAGGATCACTTGAGCCCAGGAGGCCAAGGCTGCAATGAACCATGATTGTGTAACTGCACCTTAGCCTGAGCAACAGGAAGAGACCCTATCTCAATTAAAAAACAAAATCTATCAGAAACTCACATTAAATGTAAAGATGCAAGTCAGTTAAAGCAAAAGGAAAAAAAAATAGCTTAAAAGACTTATATAAAGTTCTACCACTTTTAGGAGAAAATATTCGTGACCTAGAATTAGTCAAAGATTTCTCAATACGGTATCAAAAGCAGGATCCATTAAAGAAAAATGGCAATAAATTAGATTTTGTCAAAATAAAACTTTTTTTTATTTAATGGATGCTTTAGAAAGTGAATAAATAAGCTACATACTTAGAGAAAAAATGTGCAAACTATATATCCAACAAAAACTTCTACTCAAAATCTATATTCTGAAAACACAAAAGCAAGAAAATAAATGATCTCACTTAAAAATGAGAAAGACTTGGGAGGCTGAAGTGGGCGAATCATGAGGCCAGGGGTTTGAGACCAGCCTGACCAGCATGGTGAAACCCCATCTCTACCAAAAATGCAAAAATCAGCTGGGCATGGTGGTATGCACCTGCAGTCCCAGCTACTTAGGAGGCTGAGGCAGGAGAATCACTTGAACCCGGGAGGCGGAGGTTGCAATGAGCTGAGATCACGCCACCACACTCCAACCTGGGCGACAGAGTGAGACTCTGTCTCAAGAAAAAAAAAGGTAAGACTTCAACAGACGCTTTTCCAAAGAGGATATATGGAGGCAATTAAGTTCATGAAAAAATGTTCAACATCATTACCCATTAAGAAAATGCAACATAAGGCCAGGTGCAGTGGCTCATGACTGTAATCCCAACACTTTGGGAGGGTGAGGTGGGTGGATCACCTGAGGTTCAGGAGTTTGAGACCAATCTGGTCAACATGGTGAAACCATGTCTTTACTAAAAATATAAAAAAATAGCTGGGTGGGTCAGTGGGTGCCTGTAATCCCAGCTACTTGGGAGGATGAGGCAGCAGAATTGCTTGAACCCAGGAGGCAGAGGTTGCAGTGAGCTGAGATCACGCCACTGCACTCTAGCCTGGGCAACAAGAGAGAAACTCTGTCTCAAAAAAATAAATAAATGCAAAATAAAACTACAATGAGATGCCCTACAATCCTATTAAAATGGCAAAAAATCACAAATTTGTTGAGATTTATAAAAATTAAGATTGTGTTGAAACAGTCCTCAAATTGGAGAGAAATGATATATTAAGAATACTGAGTTCGAATGTCCTAATATTTAATAAAATATAAATTAAAGTAAGACAGTTTCAATTACTATACTTGCAAAGATTACAAATGACATTGATGGCAAAATAATGGAGTGAGGTTCAAACTACTTCAATATTCTTGGAAGGCAAATTGCAATCCATACAACCATGTAATTTTGCGTGTTTTTTTAAATCCAGCAACTGCTTTTCTAGGAATTGTAGGCAGCTATTCTTACAGAACAGATGCTCGTAAGCATATTTACTGTAGTACTAAAGATAATTTAAAAAAATCTAAGTATCTATGTTGGAGACAACTTAAACCAAGTATGGTACATCCATAAAATGACAATGCAGCTATTAAAAAGGCAGAACTCCAGGCACAAATAGCATAAAAAAATCAAGTTCCAGTTCTTTTGGGGATAGCATGAAGGAAAAAATAAGTTTCCATATGGGGTAGATAATTTATATTCACTTCAAAAACTGATATTAGTGTTGCTATATTTAATTTGGGGAGAAGACAGAAAACAAACAATATTGTACAAACATGGAGGATTCTCAAAGGCATTGTGCTGAGTGAAAGAAACCAGTTTCGAAAGGTCAAATTTTAGATTATTCAATTTATATACCATTCCACAAAAAGGCAAAACTGTGGTGAGTGGGAACAGATCAGTGGTTTCCAGGTGTTAGGAACAAAGGGAAGATGTGATTCCATGAGGGAGGTTTGTTGTTTGTTTGTTTGTTTTCAGGTGACAGAACTACTCTGTATCCTGACTGTGATAGTGGTTACATGAATATATACTTGGGTTAAAACAGAACTGTACACCAAAAAAACAAAAAACAAAAAACAAAACAAAACAAAAAAACAGGAAATGTGAGTTTTAGTATACATTAATTTTTAAAAGAAAAATGATTTACATTGCATACTGTTTTGAAGGCTATTTTGCTTTCCTCCTAGAAAGCCTAAACTAGGAATCTAAATTTATTACTAAAGCCTTTGTTCTCATTTATTTCTGATTTAAAGGCAATTAGTCTGTTAAGTAAAAGCGATTAAGAAGCATATTGTTTTAGACATCCACAATACATTATTAATATAAATCTTGCTTTTGAGAATGAGGCTAGAGTTCTTCACTCTCTAGATACGGCATGAAGAAAACTCTTCTTTCAAGCTTTAAAAGAACAATTAATCAAATCTCTTATGCTATACCACATTTTAAGTTAAACTAATGAATCACTGGTTTATCTTCTCCTGAATGAAATCTATTCATTCTTCTCATTCATATAGTAATATCAGGTACTACCTTGGATATTGAGAGGTTTTCTTCTCTATTTACACATACACTGCCATGTGAATTTGTATCAAACCTTTATTTTCATGCAAACTAGAAATAATATTTTCTTTTTCATAAGAGAACAATATAAGCATTACAAAACTGCTCGAATTGTTTGTTAAGTTATACATTATAATTAGTTTGGCAGAGCTAATACAAATCACATTTGCAGACAAACAATAATAAAATTGAAGTACCAGTTAAATATCCAAAATAATTAAAGGAATCATTTTTAGCCCGGTATAATTAGCTAATTCACTTTACAAGCATTTATTAAAATGAATTCACATGTTATTATTCCATAGGTAGTTACACAATCGTGTTTATACAGGAAAAAATAATGAACCAAACTCTTTGTATCCAGAACTCCACAATTAAAACGAAGACTCCCCAAGTAATATCAATCTAGGATAGACTAATTAAGTTTGGTTTGATAACCATTCATTTCTTCTATTGCCTCTGAGCAAATTGTTTATTAGAGAAAGTTATTTTACACAAATCAAATCAAACTGGGTAAACCATTATATTTGAGGGAAACTTTAGCCATCAGTCAATTAATCCATCATTTTCTCCAGACACTATTGTTTAACGAGCAGATCATATTATCAACAATTTAGATATCATGTGATTCAATTATAACAGTAAATTTATTGACAGTTTCTCTAATATTCTTATTATGAGTAAATTTGGAATTCTCTTTACCTTTGTGAGCAAAGCAAAACCAATTTGGGTATTATAGTCAAATATCAAAATAAATATAATATTCTGTATAGAATTTACAATGGTTTGAAAATATATTATTATTACAAAAGTAAAAATAAGCCTCAATGAATTAAAATTGCTAATAAGTGAAATGAGTTTCCGACATAAAAAATTGTTACGGATTCTTTAATATGCTGAAATACATATGACCTTAATGTTATATTAAAATTCATTTTAAGAACAGCCTTTTGAAAAACATAGTTTGTATTCATAAACAATATGATCTATTAAAGCTGAAGAATTCAGATTTCTAGTTCTTTAAGAATCCAGATTTCACCAGAAGCATTAAAATTAAAATGTAATATATATTAATACTTACAGACAGCAGGGGAAAGAAAGCAACTAGTACCTTTCTACATGTTTAGGAGATCATATTTAAGATCTCAATAGTGCAACAGGATTAATTTCTAGTTCTTAGCAGGAAATACATGTGTGTATAATTTGCCAGTACACCAAATTAGATGAAATATCAAACAGGCACTTTTATTCTAAATGTACGAATTTTAAAATAGATTCTTTCTATCTGCCTCTTTATAAGTTTAGGTCCTTATAAAACAATTTATTAAGACTTTAATAGATTATCTCTAATAGCTTCATGTTGGCTAGTTTTATATCATCAATCTGAGTTTAAATCTCTTAGAGTTCTAAACCATGGCTTAAGACTTTTTCTTTAGTCTCATAGCAGAAAAGTTCTAGACTCTTCACTGAAGGTCAGTAAATATTACCAGAACAATAGAATGGTAGGTACCAGGAGCTTCTGCTTACCCTAGTCCAACTCCCTCTAGTTACATACATATAAAGAAATTGAGAATTGGAAGTTTCTGACCCCACATCACACATCTAATTATCCATGTCAATTAGACAAACAAGTTCACTAGTAATAACTTTTACATGCAATAAGTATATTCCTATTTACTGCTGGCTAGCGAATGTGATCTTACAATGACACTGAGGCAGTGTCATCTAACACCCAAATGAATAGCATATGGCCTATGAATTACAAATTCCTACATATGTCCACAGTTCTCAAAATGCACTCCTTAGAGGCTTAGGATGCCAGAGAGACACCCCCAAGGGCACCACAGAGGAGTAAGAACTGAACCATTGGAACATCTGGCTTCTTGCAACCTCACATCCTCATTTCAGTCTGAGCCATTTGCTTCTGCATAAAATTTCATTTGAAGATACAGTTCTACTGATGGTAAACCAGTTTGAAACGACTATCTTATCCTATGTATGTTCCTTCAGAATACAATATTTTAAGTAAAAAAATAATGATCCTAGGTTTTCTTCTTAAAGAAGAATATTTCATTTTACATATTTATCTCAAAAATAATTACTGATTACAAAGGTAACTCAAGGAATATCTGCATTAAAATATTGTACTCAGTCATTTGATACAGGTCAATATTAGCACAGTATGAACTGTTTAACATTAAGTACAGAAAAGCAGTCATCAATCAACATATAACATAAGCTATGCTTCTTTTTTCTGAAGTTATTCTATATTCAGCCACTTTTGTGCCCACTCAGTACAATCTTAACATTTATTTTTAACCCAATTACTTTTTCTCTTAAAAAATACTTCAAGAAACGATGGTGTCTGAAATATATACTCCCTTTGTAAAAAGCACAAATTTAAGAGTAGCAGCTTATCTGTAAACCTGATTTTCCTTACAAAAAGATGATGACCCCTGATAGAGTGGGGTATTACAATCATTAAATGTGTCTTAGAAAACATTTTGCACATTAGTTTTACATATTTTTGATTTATAGTTATAATTAAGAAAAACAATGCAAAAAGGATACTAGTTAGAACTTTTTAATCCAGATGATTCAAATGTGACCGCTACTGTAATAAAAAATCTACTCTTGATGTTCCTGATAATCCTCAAAATTATAGCAAAAGAAAAATTTCCTCTTTGATGCAAACACCACACCAGCATTAATTAATCATGTCTTTCACCACAAGTATTTCCCTAACACTGAAAACAAGCATATTTAAATGTGGCCGTGATACACAAAAGCCAGGCACTACATAACAACATTTTAGTCAACAATTGACTGCATATACGACGGTGATCCCTTAGGATTACATGTAGTTGAAAAATACCTATCATATAGTTAGGATAAGACCTAATTATATTGTTAGCTCCTCTATAGTTAGGTCCTATTCTAACTACGTGATAAGAATTTTTCAGCTCCATAGTTAGTAGTGCCTTGCTGATCCTGACCCTTTATAGGCCTAGGGTCTATTTTTCAATAGCAAAGACATGGAATCAACCCTAATGCCGATCAATAACAGGCTGGATAAAGAAAATGTGGTACATATACATCATGGAACCATATACAGCCATAAAAAACAATGAGATCATGTCCTTTGCGGGGACATGGATGGAGCTGGAAGCCATTATCCTCAGCAAACTAATACAGGTACAGAAGACGAAACACTGTATGTTCTCACTTTTAAGTGGGAGCTGAATAATGAGAACACATGGACACAGGGAGGAGAAAGATGCACACTGAAGCCTGTCAGGGGCATGAGGGGAGGGAGAGCTTTAGGATAAATAGCTAATGCACATGGGGCTTAATACCTAGGTGATGGGTTGATAGGTGCAGCAAACCACCATGGCACACATTTACCTATGCAACAAACCTGCATGTCTTACACATGTACCCTAAAACTTAAAATAATATTAAATTTTTTTAAAAGTGTGCCTTTTACTGTGCCTCTTCTATGTTTAGATACACAAGTACTTACCGCTGTGTTACACTGTCTACAGCATTCAGTATAATAACATGCTGTACAGGTTTGTAGCCTAGGGGCAATAGGCTATACCATGCAGCCTAGGTGTGCAGTAGGCTATATCATCTAGGTTTGTGTAAGCACAGTTCATGATGTTCCCACAACAACAGAATCGCCTAACAGCACATTTCTTATAACGTACCCTTGTTAAGTGATGCATGATGGTACTTCAAGAAATGATTTTCAACTAGAATATAACACGACTTCCTTCAAAAAAAAAATATATATATATATATTTGCATTTTATCACAAGTTGGTAGTGGTAACTTCATTTGTTTTGGGAGACTGTTATTTTGTGCCCAGAGACGATAAAAAAAAAAAAAAAAAACAATTAGGAATCACAATATAAATAAAGAAAATAAGTGTTACAAATTACTGAAATGGTTCACTGCTTAATAAATAGTAATAATAAATAAATAACAAATAGTTAATAACATAACCCCAAATTTTTACAGTAGCTTTCCCACCCTCTCTCTTACATCACCCACTTTGGGGAAATCAGCTGCCATATCACAGAAACAATCAAGCAGCCCTACAGAGAGCTTCACGTGGCAAGGGGGTGAGGCCCCTTGCCAACAATAGGCTAGAACTGATGAGGTCCCCTTTCAACAGCCATGTGAGCAAGCCATTCCGCAAGCTGATCTTCCAACTCCAGTCAAGTTTTCAGCCCTGGATGAATATTTTGACTGAAACCTCATAAAAGACCTTAAGTCAGAACCACTTAGCTAAGCGATCCCCAAATTCCTTTCCCTCACCAAGTCTGTGAAATAGAATAAGTTTTTTCCTAAAACCTCTACGTTTAGGGGTAATTTGTTCCATGGCAATAGATAACTAATGCAAGATGCAACTAGGAGGAACTTCACTAGTTTTCTCTTCTCTGTTTCAAAAGTTAACTTTTATGGATTTTTAACTTATTCCCTCTCTTTGAACCTCAGGCTTCTCCTAAGGTCTTCTTCTTTTCTAGCTCAGTTTTACCATGTTTGGGATCTCTACTCCANGGAAGAAGGCAACTGGTTCTCAAACCTTTTTTCAATTCAAGGATCTGTTTCACAGCATTAAAGGTCCCCAAAACCTCCTATCTCATCTATTTCTAAATTATTAATTTCTTTCTTTTTTTTTCCCCCATTTATTTATTTTATTGCATTTTAGGTTTTGGGGTATATGTGAAGAACATGCAAAATTGTTGCATAAGAACACACGTGGCAGTGTGATTTGCTGCCTTCCTCCCCATCACCTACTAAATTATTAATTTCTAAATTAATAAAAGAATAAGACTTCACTAACTTTAGCAGAGTCGTATACTACACTGGAAGAGCAACTAAATGAAATAATAGGTGTTTTTACTGAATGCTAGAAATAAATGGAAAATCTATTTATGCCAGCAGTAAAAACAAAGACATTTTACAACTATAAGCTCTAAAATTATTTAAGAAAGTCCCTCGCTCAGACTTTGAGACTGTCACATCTTATCAAAAACAAAAATCAAAAGCTTTTCCCCCATCTATTGAGATGAACATACAGTTTTAAATTCTGTTTATGTGGTGAATCACATTTATTGATTTGCATATGTTGAAACAACCTTGCATCCCTGGAATGAAGTCTACTTGATGACGGTGAACTAACTTTTTGATGTGACGCTAGATACAGATTGCTAGCATTTTTTTGAGGAATTTTTGGTTTATGTTCATCAGAGATACTGGCCCATAGTTTTTGTTGTTGTTGTTGTGTCCTTGCAGGTTTTGGTATCAGGTTGATGCTGGCTTTATGGAATGAGTTAGGGAGAAGTACTTCCTCCTCAGTTTTTTGGAACAGTTTCAGTATAGTTGGTACCAGCTCTCCTATTGTGGTAGAAACTGGCTGTGAATCCACCTGATCTGGGCCTTTTATTGGTTGGTAAGTTTTTTATTGCCGATTCAATATCAAATGGCAATATTGGTCTGTTTAGGGCTTCAATTTCTTCCTGATTCAAACTTGGAAGGTTTTGTTTCTAGGAACTAGTCCATTTCCTCTAGATTTTCTAAGTTTGAGTGCACAGAGGTGTTCATAATAGACTCTGAGAATCTTTTGTATTTTTCTGGGATCAGATGTAATGTCACCGTTGTCATTTCTGATTGTGCTTATTTGGATTCTCTCTCTTTTTCTTGTATTAGTCTAGTTAGCAGTCTATCAATCAACAAAACAAATATTGACAAATAGGAACTAATTAAAAACTTTCTGCAGAGCAAAAGTAACCATCAACAGACAATCTACAAACTGGGAGAAAATATTTGTAAACTATGCATTAAACAAAGGTCTAATATCCAGAATCTATTAGGAACTTAAACAATTCAACAAGCAAAAAACAAATACATCTCATTAAAAAATAGACAAAAGACATGAACAGACACTTTTCAGAAGAAGACACACAGGTAGCAACAAAGATATAAAAAAATATTCAACATCAATAATCATCAGAGGAAAGCAAATCATAACCATCTCACACCAGTCAGAATAGTTATTATTAAAAAGCAAAAAAACAAAACAAAACAAAAAAAAAACAAAAACAGATGCTGACAAGGTTGTAGAGAAAAAGGAACTCTTCCACACTGTTGGTAGGAAACTAGTTCAGACACTGTCTCAACAGTTTGGAGACTTTTCAAGGAACTTAAATCAGAACTACCATTTGACCAGCAATCCCGTTACAAGGTATATAACCAAAAGAAAATAAATCATTTTACCAAAAAGACACATACGCTTGCATGTTCATCACAGCACTATTCACAATAGCAAAGACATGGAATTAATCTGGGTGCCCATAAATGATGGAATGGATAAAGAAAATGTGGCAAAGATCCTGGCAAAGATACAATAAAAAAAGAAAACTACAAGTCAATATCCCAGATGAACACAGACACAAAAATCCTCAACAATATATAAGCAAACTCAATCCAGCAGCATATCAACCATTAATTCACCAGGAACAAATAAGCTTCATTCCTGGAATGCAAGGTTGGTTCAACATATGCAAATCAATAAATGTGATTCACCACATAAACAGATCATCACTTTCAATAAAATCCAACATAGTGTCATGATAAAAACCATCAACAAACTAGGCATCAAAGAATCAGACCTCAAAATAATAAAAGGCTTTTATGACAAACCCACACCTGATATGATACAAAATGGGCAAAAGCTGTAAGCATTCTCCCTGAGAACTGGAACAAGACAAGGATGCCCACTTTCACCACTCCTATTCAACATAGTACTGGAAGTCCCAGCCAGATCACTCAGGCAAGAGAAAGAAATAAAAGGTATGCAAATAGGAAAAGAAATCAAACTATTTCTCTTCACCAACAATATGACTGTATACCTGAAAAACCCTTAAGAGTCTGCTAAAAGGCTCCTGGAACTGGGAAACAATTTCAGTAGTTTCAGGATACAAAAATTAACGTACAAAAAATTAGTAGCATTTCTATACACCGATAATATTAAAGTTGAGAGACAAATCAAGAATAAAATCCCGTTTATAGTTGCCACAAACACACACACAAAATACCTAAGAATACACTGAAGCAAAAAGGTCAAATATTTCTACAAGGAGAACTACAAAACACTGCTGAAAGAAATCACAGATGACACAAACAAATGGAAAAACTTTCCAAGCTCATGGACTGGAAGAATCAATGTTGTTAAAATAGCCACCTGCCCAAAGCAATCTATAGATTCGCCACTATTCCTATCAAATTACCATGTTATTTTTTCACAGAAGTAGAGAAAACTATCCTAAAATTCATACAGAACAAAAAGAGCCTGAATAGCCAAAACAATCCTAAACAAAAAGAACAAATCTGGAGGCATCCATAATATTACCCAACTTGAAACTACACTATAAGGCTACAGTAACCAAAACAGCATTGTAATGGTACAAAAACAGATACATAGACCAATGAAACAGAATAGAGGAGCCAGAAGCAAAGCCACATACCTACAGCTATCTTATCTTCAACAAAGTCAACAAAAATAAGCAATGGGGAAAGAACTTCCTATTGAATAAATGGTTCTGGGATAGTTGGCTAGCTAAATGCAGAAGAATGAAACTGGACCCCTATCGTTCATCACACACAAAAATTAACTCAAGATAGATTAACAGATATAAATATAAGACATAAAACTATAAGAATCCTACAAAAAAACCTAGGAAACACCATTCTGGACATCAGTTATGGGAAACTATGTTTATGTCCTCAAAATCAATCATAACAGAAACAAAAACTGACAAATGGAACCTAATGAAACTACAGAGCTTCTGCACAGAAAAATAAACTATCAGCAGAGTAAATAAACAGTCTACAGAATGAGAGAAAGTATTTGCAAACTATGCATCCAACAAAAATCTAATATCCAAACTTTGTAGCAAACTTTTCAGCAAGCAAAAAACAGCTCCATTAAAATGTGGCCAAAGGACATGAACCAACGTTTCTCAAAAAAAGACATATTAAAAAAAAAAAAAAAGACATATAAGCACCAACAAACACATGAAACAATGCTCCACATCACTAATCATCAGAGAAATGAAAATCAAAATTACAGTAAGATACCATTGCATACCAGTCAGGATGCTGATTACTAAAAAGTCAAAAAACAATAGATGCTGGCAAAGCTGCAGAGATAAGGGAACACTTATACACTGTTAGAGGAATGTAAATTAGTTCAGATACTGTGGAAAGCACCTTGGATATTTCTCAAAGAATTTGAAACAGAACCACCACTTGGCCCAGCAATCCTATTACTGGGCATAGATCCAAAAGAAAATGAATTGTTCTACCAAAAAAACACATGTACTCATATCTTCACTGCAGGATGATTCGTCATAGCAATGATGTGGAATCAATCTAGATGCTCATCAATGGTGGACTGGGTAAAGGAAATATAGAGGATACGTATACACCATGAAATAATACACAGCCATAAAAAAGAATGAAATCATGTTCTTTGCAGTAACATGGATGCAGCTGAGGTCATTATCCTAAGCAAATTAACACAGGAACAGAAAACCAAATACCACATGTTATTACTTATAAGTGGTAGCTAAACAGTGGGTACCCATGGACATACAGGGGACTGCTAGTGGGAGAAAGGATTAAAAAACTAACTATAGGTACTATGCTTACTTCCAGGGTGATAGGTTCAATCGTACTCCAAACCTCAGCATCACAAAATATACCCATGTAATAAACCTGTACATGTACCCCAACATCTTAAAAATAAATGCTGAAATTATAAACAAAAAAAAATAGAAAATTTTAAGAAAAAAAGAAAAAGTAGCATATACACACCATAGAACACTACGCAACCATAAAAAAGAAGGAAATTATGATCTTTGCAGCAACATGGATGCAGCTAGAGGCCATTATCTTAAGTGAATTAACACAGGAAAAGAAAACCAAATACCACAGGTTCTCACTTATAAGTGGGAGCTAAAAATTGAGTACTTATGGACAAAAAGGCAGCAACAAGAGACCCCGGGGAGAGGTGCAGAGGTGGCTCACATCTGTAATCCTAGCACTTTGGGAGGCCAAGGTGTATGGATCACTTGAGGCCAGGAGTTTGACACCAGCTTGGCCAACAAAATAGCCTGAATACTTTGTTGTATTTTGTAAAAATACAAAAATTAGCTGGGCATGGTAGAAAACACCTATAGTTCCAGCTACTCAGGAGGCTGAGGTACAAGAATAGCTTGAACCTGGAAGGTGGAGATTTAGTGATCTGAGATCATACCACTGCATTTCAGCCTTGGCAACAGAGCAAGACTCTGTCTTGAAGGAAAAAAAAAAGAAAAAGAAAAGAAAACCTACTGGGTACTATGCTCACTACGTTGGTAACAAGTTCTACTGTGTCCTAAACCTCAGCTTTATATAATATACCCATGGAACAAACCTGCACACATACCCCTGAATCTAAAATAAAAGTTGAAATTACTTGGCACATATACACCATGGAATACTATGCAGCCATAAAAAACGAGGAGTTCGTGTCCTTTGTAGTGACATGGATGAATCTTGAAACTATCATTCTCAGCAAACTGACACAAGAACAGAAAATCAAACACTGCATGTTTTCACTCATAGGTGGGTATTGAACAATGGGAACACATGGACACAGGGAGGGGAGCATCATACACTGGGGTCTGTTGTGGGGGGCCAAGGGAGGGGCACAGGGGGGTGGGAGGTTGGGGAGGGATAACAAGGGGAGAAATGCCAGATGTGGGTGACAGGGGGATGGAGACAGCAAACTACATTGCCATGTGTGTGTACCTGTGCAACAACCCTGCATGATCTGCACATGTACCCCAGGACCTAAAGTACAACAAAAAAGAAAAAAACAAAAAACAACAAAACAAAAGAAAGAAAGAAAGAAACAGAGCAACCAATGGCTAAACGTTCAGAAGCTGGGTTACACTTTCTGAATTTGATTCCTGGCTTTAGCACTTACCGGCTATCAGCCACTGGGTCAATGACTGAGTGTCCTCATCTGCAAAATGGGGAAGATAATAAAGCCTAAAAAACCTAAAAAAACAAAACAAAACAAAAACTCTAGATCTCCACAAAAGATACATATGATCAGGTTAATATGTTCAAGCATATTTAAAAAATCAGGTCATTTCCAATATATTAAAAAAATATTAGAAGCCTCATTTGACTTAGAACCACCTCTCAAATAGCAAAAACCTAACAAACAAAAAAATTTTCATGTTATTAAATTCATTTAAAAAATTACTAAGGTATCATGTTTAATTTATGTTTTCCTCCTTTATCTGTGGAGCCATAGCAGTCTTGCTGGTCTGCATGCACACCAAATATGCTTCTCTCTCATATTTGCACTCACTGTTCCTGGAATTTTCTTTTACCATAAAATATCTTGGCTTGTCCTGCACTTTATTCAGATTTTTGCTTAAGTGCCACCTCATCAGAAAGGACTTCTACAAAAAAAACATATATATAACAGCCCTATCTAGTACTTCTTATACTCTACAATTTCATTTTATTTTTCTTCTTAGCACTTACTTTTAAAAATTTTCTTACGTATTTTTTTTTGATAGCTATATGTCCAACCTGACTATTAAAAAAACAAACGTGGTGACTCATGCCTGTGGCCCCCTACTCAGGAGGCTCAGGCAGAAGGGTCACTTGAGCCTGGAGGTTGAAGCTGCCATGAGCCGTGATGGCAATCCCGCACTCCAGCCTGGGCAGCAGAGCGAGACTTTGTCTCAAAAAAATAAAGAAAGAAAAAAACCTTTACTTTATTCATGTTCTCCCCTTTTTCCCCAAAAGATGCTGAGGCAGGTAAAAGTCATAGAGGATTTTAAAGATTTAAAATGCATCTTTCTCTAACTTTGCCTCTCACTATTATTTCTGGCATTCTGCTTTTGCACAGCATCTCTGTTTTTAACATGCAAGGTGCTCCCATGAAGTGATGAAATGAACCCAGTCACAAAAACATTCACGTAATCCAAAGTGGCTATATACTCTGGCAAGCGTGAGAAGTTGTTGGTGGATTAGGTTTCCTTCAATGAAGGAAACTGTATACTAGGTAGACTTGGCTGAGGCATCATTTAGGCCTAGTCCCCTCAGCCAATTCTAAGCTCTCCTTTTATACAGCACGTCTCGTTGCAGTTCTTATTTGGTAAGCAAGCATTCAGGTTTTATACCACTACAACTACAGTATGTGTTATAAACAAAAAACATGCTTTACAAAGGGGGTGGTAATTACATATGATAACCATAACAGTAATGCGTAAGTGGCTTTAACTATGACCTGGGACCAAGCTGTCGTTCTTGGAAGAATATGTTGCCTTTTCTAACTCACCAAGAGGTTACTATTGCTTTGGCAAAGTATTTATATGTAAAGTGTTTCATAATCATGAACATATGCTAATTTCTGGCTTTTATTTTATATTATTATTTGATATTTATTCATTTATTTATTATATAAGAGACGGGTCTCACCCTTGCCCAGGCTGGAGTGCAGTGGCACCATCATGGTTCATTAGAGCCTCAAACTCCTGGGCTCAAATGATCCTTCTGCTCCAGTCTCCAGAGAAGCTGACACTTGAGGAATGTACCACCATGCCTCATTCATTTTTTATTTTTATTTTTAGTAGAGACAGAGTCTCACTATGTTGCCCAGACAGGTCATTGTTTGTTATTTAAATGGTCACAGTATCAAATCACAACAAGACTGAGATCAGAAAACCACTCTGCACTGAGCAGAACTTTAAATCCATGCAATCTTATCTCCAAAGTCAGTACACTGGGCTTCATACTGTTCAAATTATGCTCTCAGTGTTGTAACTCATAAGCAACACTCAACAGAGAGTGAATGAACATATGCGCAATTTAATAAGTTCCAGTTATAGTGCCACTGCCCTTCAGCCTGGGCAAGAGTGAGATCTGTCTGTAAAAAAAATAATAAATAAATATCAAATAATAATATAAAATAAAAGCCAGAAATTAGCATACGTTCATGATTATAAAACTCTTTACACATAAATTCTTAGCCAAAGCAATAGTAACCTCTTGTAAAGTTAGAAAAGTCAACATAGGTAACATATTTTTCCAAAGAGGGCAGCCTGGTCCCAGGTTATAATAAGTTCTACAGTTGTAGGTTTTTCTTCTTTAACATGGATGCAATATATTTTTTCTATTTTTGTCTTTGAAACATCAAAAGTCTTTTACAATCAGGCCCTAAACAGTTCCATATTTTAAACCTGTATTCATTGCTTAGAATATTGCTGCATTCATACATTTATTTCAGCTGAAGAGCCAGAAGACCACTAGCCTATCCACACTATAAATAAAATGTATAGTGTTCTGAAAATAGCCTAAAGTTTAAAAGGTTCTACCCACCCTCAGAAATGATAGGCTTAGTAGCAGTAAAACATCTCATCTCAAAAGAGGAAAAACACAGATTCCAAGTCCAATCCTAACCATTCAAAGTGCATCAGGCTACCGACTTTGAAAGGATATAATTTTTTTTTGGTGGAGGGAGTAGCAGTGGTTTTAAAAAAACAATCTTTAGAAAATATTAAAAGGCTATGATTCATGTAATACATAAACAATAACCTAAGCATAACAAATATATTTGACCTTTAAAGTAATAAAAACAAATGTAAAAAGAGTCTCCAGTTTTCTATTACTGCCAAGTTTATTTTCCTTGTAAGTTTCACCCATTATGTTACAATAATCCCTCATTACTGCAGCACAATAATGCACAGTCTCAACTCCACCTATAGTTGTCTTGTGTCTATTTAGTTTTATAGCAAGCAAGCAATTTGAGAATATGGTAATAAAGCCTCAATCACAGTAATGATGTATGATGGGCTGTAATTTCTCTGTGCTAATGGGTTACAAACAGTATTACAGTGATGACGGGAATCTCATTGATTCATTATATGACTGCAATAATATCAAAATGACTTAATATAGATCACTATTAAGTCATGCACATGCTCTAACAACCTCTATATTTCACTATATAGATATATAGGGGAATAAAATTAATATTAGTCTTCCTATATAAAAGTTCACACAGCACAAAACATTTTGTGTTGAGTCCTCTAAATCAATGTTTAAAGTTGGAATTACTGCATTGAACTGGTTCTTTGAAAAGAAAATCATTGATTTTAATCTGCTTGAAGCAATCAATTACTCCCTGTCCTCTTTATTCCAAACTGTAATGAAAACTAAACTGCGTTGTCTTGAAAACTAAATGTGAAGATGATCATAAACAGAATTTAAACTCCATGGATTATTCATATCTACCCATTTAGATTTGCCATTTCCATTATGAGTACATTTGCCACGAGCATTTAATGGACATCTAAAAGGGAATTCATTAAAGCAGGAGCTGTTGGCAGCACTTATGGGCTTCAGACTGCTTTATGCTTGCCTTTAATAGCTCACTATTATAAAAGTGATATATTGTGTTCATCCCATTAGTAGTTTGCAGGAAGGTCTGCAAGAGATAACAAATCCTTCTGAATATTTTCAGAACTGAAAGTAAATCACTGTTTGTTCGTTTTAAGTGGCATATTCTAACAATATACAATTTTACTCGGTCAACTAAATTTAGCTGTTTCTAGCCAAATAAGACTTTAGCAACCATAGACACATTTTATAAAGTGGGTGCCACCTTTTGGAAATATTCTGTGGCTATTAACTTGAGACATTAGTAGCCATCAGGCAATCTAACCAATGACATGAAGGTATGGTAGAGGTAATAATCGGATGTACATTTTTATGAGTTAATGGCAAGACACCACCAAAAGAAAAGCTAGGTGGAGTATTTCTCCCTATACTATTGCATGCTGCCATGACTCAGGAGGTAAGAAAGGATTATTTCTGGCATCTTGGATGCATTTAAAGAGCTTCTTAGAAGAAATGGCATTCACTGGTCTTTTTTGTGTGTATCTTGCAGAGGCCAGAAAATGAACACAAAGAAATTTAAAACATGATTTGAATGTTTATTATAGTACTGCAATCAAATCCTAACTGGAAAAGGAGAATGAGGAAAAGAACCCCCAATTTCAGCACATCACCTCCCTAATGCCTGGCTCTAGGCTATGCTACATTCCAAATACAACATATTTTATCAAACAGGTAAGGCTTATGGTGGGGTCCAACAGCATGCTCTTACGTAAGAAGAGGCAGATCAATCCAACAACATATGGAATAGTCCAAAAGTCACATATTTGGTTTTGGAAATCATCAATTCCTTATTTTTCATAACAAATTTGCTTTTCTAGTTTTTCTAATTTTGTTTCGCTTATAGTAAAGAACAATCAGTTAGTATGTCCCTTAACACACAGCATTACAACCCTTTGAGGATGTAGTTGATTTGCCCAGCTCAAGGGCATAATGGAACTCTGTGCTACTTCCTAAGCCTTTGAAACATGCCCACTGAGTTCATTACAACACAGATTCAAATATTTAATACATACTTTAATGTGTATGACATTCTTGGGTTAGTAATGTTATTGAGATTTCTAAATATTTGTATTACTTTATATATCTATAAAATTGGTTTTGGATATGTTTACATACTCATACAATGCACATACAGGCACCTAATCATCTTAAAATACTTAGGATCTAGTGGGAAATAATTTTCTATTAGAATCTGATGCAGAGTTATGCTTTTTCTGTTCAAGAGATGTATCATTGAAAACATTTTTAAATACCCCTAAATATTTTGATTCTTCTGCACATATTACACAAACATAATGGGACAGAAACAGAGGGTTTGTACCCAACAATTTCTAAGTGCATACTTACTTAGTTGTCCTAATATAGTCTCAAGTAAACAACTACTTTATTTAGGTTCCAAAGGTAAAACGGTTCCAAATAATGAATGCTTTAAAAAGTTGCCTTTCTAGTCAAAGAAATGTTCTCTTGTTCAAAACTAGTACAAATGTTTTGAGTAATAAACACAAAACAATGAATCTCAAGAAGCCAACAGTACTCTTACAATCCATTTAGCTTCATGATTGGAAAAATTTCAGAGGAAGACAATCTTTCTTCTTCCTAGTCACCAGGGGTCATTACTGTAGCAAACTCGCTGAAGTATATTAACTTCAGTTCATAACTTAAGTCACTTGGAAAATTAGCCAATAGGAGAAATAAATGCTCAATTTATTCCTATCTACTATGTGTGGGTGAAAGTCAGAGACAAGGTATATTAAAGTACTTCTGTTTTCTTCATGATCAAATGCATACCATGTCATTATCATGATGAAACAAATTAATGTTTTGTAAGACTTATAATTTACTTAAAATGGCGATCTATAAAACAAATTTCACATAATACACAAGTGCATTTTGAAGGATTATTTATGTCAGAATATAAGGTAGATTTTTTTCCACCATTAAAAAGACAAACTTTTGAAAAATAAGTTGTCCAGGAAATAGCCTCATAGCCACAGACCTAAATTACTTCCCAAGTTGTAAGATAGCATCAAGGCACAAAACCGAATTTCAATTAACTATGACCACTTGCCGGAGGCACAATCAGAAGTTTCTTATAACTAGCATATGGAAGTGGGACACAGAACAAGAAAATTCTTGTCTCTGCCTTAGTCATTTTGACATTAAATGAAAAGAATTCATGGCAAGCCAACAAAGACCTTCGTGATGACCATGGGTACAAATGTTAGCTCTAATATTCTCAATCAGGTTCTCATTCCAAGCCATCTACAAACATAATTAAAAGTTATTAAAATTACAAAGGTATAAGATCATATATTCTAGACTGATTGTAAGTTGTTCTAAACTCTTACGAGTAAAATAAAAATGGAGGTAAGGATCAATATTAAAATTGCAACTAGAAACACCTGCCTGTTTCAATATTTCTCTCCCTTTCACCATACACATATACTCCTTTTAAGATTTCTGGAATTTAAGATGAACAAGTGTATTGAAAATGATCACATAATACAGAGAATGGAATTAATTAATAATGTGATTAATCGTCAATAGTTTAGGTGAGTCCTAGAATAAATAAATAAACTATACTATCTCTTTATGGACTAGGAAACTTTTAAAAAACTAAGGCTGACTGATGCTGAGTGAGTTCATGCCTGAGTGTGACTTACCTGACCAGAAAAGAACTGCCTTAAGACATACACTGACTTGCCTTCACCTGGACCCTTAGACTGTGATCCCTGGTTCAGATGATGATGGATCAGATTGTTCTCAAGGAAGAAGAAACCCGAGTTGGATAGGTTTGCCACAAGCCCTTCACAGGAAGATGTCAGTCTTCTGTGCAAGACAAAAAGAAAAGAAAAAAAGGGTACAGTGGCAGTGGATGAATTCTCCTTTCTTAGGAGAGGGTAAAAAAGGCATGTTTGCACATTCTCCATTAGCTTCTAGCTCTTTTCTATATGCAAGCAAAGAAAGTCTCTGCAAAAGTTGGAAGAGACAAAGGTATCAAGGTATCAAAAGCCTGAAACTATCTTTGAATGGATATTATAATAATAAAGATGCTAATCACAATTGATCATGATGCCTTACAAATCAATTCTGAGAAGATCAATAATCAAAAATAGCTTTTTTGGACAAAATAATTAATCCTAAAATTTTTTTTAAATGCTTAAGGTTAGATATGGAATATGTCTACATTCAGCATCAGTCCAAATTAATAAGTTATCTTCACATATTATAGCTATGCTAGCAGTGATTTATAAGACTGTATATCTTCACAGCATTTAACTTATCTGGCATTCCAAACACCAGGGCCCGATAAGTCTCCAATGTGTTTCAATCAGATTTTCCATTGGCATAAAAATGTCCTTATTGAAGTTTCCATACAGGATTCCTAAAAATGTGTTTCACTTTCAAAACTGATGATTTTCTTCTTTTAATATTAGAAACCATATTTGAAATAAAATGTGTCTTTCTTACATACATGAACAACTTTCATTAGTAAACTTTAGGATTCTACAGTATCTATTCCACCCCCCATCAATACTATTAATTTTTGTTTTTTTAAATTAAAATTATTTATTTATTTATTTTTTGCAGTGCCTTATAAATCTAGCATTAACTGTTTTCCTTCATGGCAAAGCCTGGAATTTCAATGTTATTGGTATGCATGGGTATCACACAATTCTTACATAAAAAATCAGTAAGCAAAAAATTCCATTTTGCCACAGTAAGATAATATGGTGAGATGATACGAAAAGCTAACAGATGATACTTTAATAAAGTACTCAGAATAAAACTGGTTGCAAAAGTTCAACAGCTACTCTAAAAACTTAATAGGCCAACTAATTAATAGCAGAAAAATTTATATAAAATTGAAATCACTTCCTCAATTCCAGTTCCCAATTCCCATTCTACAAAATAACCAGGAGAAGCTAGATCTAGTGGTCTCTGTTCTTACACCTAGTTCAAGAGGCAAATAAAAAAGTTGATCATTGTGATGAAAATCACTATTTTAGCCTACAAAGTTTAGTAGTTAAACTTAAGTGTAAAGAAAATTATTATGAATTACTATGCAAGTTCTGGTGACATTATTATTATTAATTATAATATGATGCTACTGGGGCTAGTTCAAATGCTTTACAGACTCTTTTTGAATACACAAGTCGATGAATTTCTTACAAAGGCATGTTGCAAAACAAAAAATTTCAGAAAAAAGCTATAATACAATCTGCAAATCTCACAAATAGAAAAAGGAACAAAGTATTTAGTTCTACCAAACTATCATAGGTAATTCCACTTATATTAATACTTCAAGAGCATTATAAGGAGATAAAATATTCCATGACAAAAATGAATGCCAACACTGAAAGAAAAGACAAAAATTAACCTTTAAGACATTGATTTAAAGTAGCTGAATCTTTAAGAATCTTGAACTACGAACAGTAATAACAAAGTAAAATAAGCTGCACTTTTTTTTCACAGCAATGTCTGGTTTTATGTGATAAATTCATTAAAAAAAACAGACTCTTAAACAACCCATTTGAGTTTTACTGCATGTTGTAAAGCAGCAGTCCCCAGTGTTTTTGGTATAAGGGACCAAATTTTTCCTTGGACAGAGGGCAGGGGAGTTTCAGGATGAAACTGTCGCACCTCAGATCATCAGGCATTGGTTAGATTCTCATGAGGAGTGCGCAACCTGTATCACTTGCGTGTGTTCACAATAAGGTCTGTACTCCTATGAGAAGGTATTGTCATCGATGACCTGACAGGAGGTGAAGCTCAAGTGGTAACGCTTGTTCACGCACCGCTCACCTCCTGCTGTGTAGTCCAGGTCCTAACAGGTCACGAACCAGGACCAATCCGTGGCCTGGGCGTTGGGAAGCCCTGTTCTAAAGTAGAGAAAATATGAAGCATTCCAGTATTTAATTGAAATTTGTGAATAATTTCTCATCTTCAGGTCAAAACTTGTTAATGACAATGAAGAAAAAAATTGTAAACCAGTCATAATTTTTGCAAAGCAATTCCACAGGATATCTTCAAAGATCCAAACCAAATTACTAAATTTCAATATTTCTTCATGATTTCACAGATACTTGGTAATCTAAGAAACACTTGTATTTCTACAATCATTATGTGAATATAAATTATTGATGAAATACGAGCCGGTATGTATAGACACTAATTTTAACCTCTTCCATTAAAGCAGGGAAAGGGGGAAAATTAATGGGAGCCTTGTGATAAAATTAGAAATTTCAGGAATTTTCACAGTAACTATCTGGTTAGAAGACAGCAGCATACAGTGGTAGAATATAAGAGCACTTAGAGAAAGATCAATTAGGTTTGAATCACAGCTCTGTCACTAACTGTGTTACTAACACAGTTAGCCCACTAACACTAGTCAAGTGAAATAACTTCTCTGAACCTGTTTCCCCATATAAAAAATGGGAATAAAGTTAACTACATTGTAGGGGCGTTCTAAGGGTTAAAATCAGATTGTGTATGTAGCCTAGTGACTAGCAAGCACATGGGAGTTTCTCCATAAATGGCAGCTATTGTAATTATTCTCTACCAAATTTCTCCCAAGGAATTTAAAAGCCTCCCAAAGAGAAATAATAAATTACAGGGTTTTTGTGATAATTAAAAGACATAATATATTCCTTTATTATTTCATTTCACAAATATTTAGTATCAGAAAATGTGCTTGGTGCTGTGGATGCAATGGTGAACAACAGACACAAAGCCTTCTTTTATGGAGTTTACAGTTTTGTGAAAAAGACAATCACACTAATTATAGTTGTGATTAATCACAGATGTAATAAGTGCACTTAAGACTAAGACAGGCTAGGCACAGTGGCTTATGTCTATAATCCAGAACATTGGGAGACCAACGTTATACAGGACATTACTGGGACAAACAGAAAAACAACTAGAAACTATGTAGTAAATAATACTCTTACATCATTACAACATTTGAGTGTAATGATAGCATTGTGTTTGTGTATGAGAATACTCCTGTTCTCAGGAGATATATTAAAAAATACTAGGGGTTAAGTCTCATGATGTTATATAACTTATTTTCAAATGGTTTACCAAAATATGATTATATATCATATGTATGTTTCAATGTATACGTAGATGTAGAAAGAGAGGTAAAACAAATGTGGGAAGTATGAAGGCATTGCATTAAGTTTTCTGTGGGTTTGAAAATTTCCAAAATGTATCACTGGAAAAAATAAATTTCCATAATTATGAAAAATGGGTTAAAATTCAATTCCTTTTAAACAAATACAAAGAAAAGAACAGAAGGAATTATAATGAGACTTAAAGTCCCATTATAAAAGTACTTAAGGGAGAGACCAGAAACTACACTAATTGGTTATCCTTATATGATACCTAGCCATTTCTGATAATAAATTGGGTAATAACATCAATACTTATTCACATTATTAAGTGATTGCAAACTAAACAAATACAAGCAGTACAATATCTACTGTTAGTTGATTTAATCTTAAAAACTGATGAATTCTTTTTTAAACCTAATAATCTGCATAAAGTTGAAAATTATTGGGAATTTTTGTGTCTATGCTCATGAGGGATGTTAGTCTGCAATATTCTTTGGAAATGCCCTTGTCAGGTTTTTGTATTGGTTAGATTAGACTCACAAAAAAAAAAAAAAAACTGGGAAATTCTTCTCTCCCTCTTTTTTCTGAACGTTTATGTAGAGTGGTATTTTTTCCTCCAACGTTTGATAGAATTCACCAGTGAAACCATATGGGCCTGCAATTTCCTTTGTATGAAGATTTTTAATTACATATTAAAATTCCTTTTATTAAAATGTAAACCCATTTAGATTTTCCATTTCTTCTCTTATTAGTTTTGGTAAGTTCTTTTTTAAAAGATTTTGTCATTTCTAAGTTGTCAAATTTACTGGTATAAACTTATTCATCAGGCTCTCTAATAATCCTTTTAATGTCTGTAGGATCTATACTAATGTCCCCTCTTTCATTCCTGATATTGGTGATTTGTGGGGAGTAGGGGAGTTTCCTCCTTTTTTCCCCTTAGATCTTTCAGCTTATTTAGTATAGTTAAGGTCCCTGTCTAATAATCCAGCATCTAAGTGAACTTCTGGTCTCTCTCTGTGGATGTTTTTCCAGTGAGTTGCCTTTCCTTGTTTCATCACTTGTCTATTAATTTCTGGCTGGGTACTACATATAATCTTGGAACTCTGTATTATATTAGCTTCCTCCAGAAAATAATGAATTTTATTCTTGCAGACAAGTGAATTAATGGAAGATTGCTTTAACCTTGTAAGGGCTTGCTTAAAGGTTAGAAAATATTGATAGCTATTTCAGTTTGGCTTTGGTTTATCACAGAGATCTTAATCATAGGATAAGATCCATACTTTGTTGGCCATTTCATGTTTTCAGTACCAAGCCTGAGGGTTTACCAATTTCTTCTCTTTTACCAGGGCTATAATTCTAAAGGGCATCTCCAGCAACTGCTAAGATCGCTCTTTAATTCTTTAAGCTTTCTGACTATTGTTCCTTCACTGCATCTGGGTTTCTTGGAATCTTGTCCTGCAAGGATTTGGCGGAAACTTGCACAAAAATTTTGGGGTTCCTGCACTTTGTGGCTCCTTCCTTTCTGGATAACTCTTAATTTTCACCTGCTTGCATTGCCCTAAATATCATCCTCTAACTCATCAAAAAGAGGGCTGATTTCTGCTTGAGCTGTATTTCCAATATACTACATAAACTTATGCATTTCTTTAAAGAATAAGTCAGATAAATGTAGACCTCATACAGGTTGGCTCCTTTCCATAAAGGCGCATCTTACCTCCAGTTTCTAACTACTTTGGGTCACTCTCCATTGCCTTCAAACAGTGTTGTTTTTTTTTCTTAATTTTTTGTCCAGATGTTATAACTGTTATCAGCAAGATGGTTATTTGATACAAATAACCATCATTACCAAAAGCTAGAAGACTACAATAATTACTTTTAACAGCAACAAACATTTACATTCTGAGGTCTTGATTTAAACATTTTTTCAAAAATAATTTCCCTAACCTCAGTCACCCTGAGGCTGACTATGCAGCCCATAAGCAGAAAATTTTATCATAAGAAAATAAGTTGGAGATCACTTAGTTTATAACTTACCCTTTTATTGGGAGGACTTACAAACCACTTTATGAATCTGATGAACACTACAAATCTCACAAAAGTGTACAAAATAAAAATATCTGTATATTATCAAGGGTCTTAAGACCATTTATCCTAATCCAATTCGGTCCTTTCATTTTTCATGAAGTAAATCTAAGATTTAGATTATAAGTAACTTGCCCAAAGTTACAAGTAAAGCAATGTTAATAGCTATGATTTAGTGAACACCAATCTTGTTTGACACTCTTTATATTTATTATCTCTAACCTCGAACAATCCAGCAGTGTTTTCTTTAGGAAAACTGACATGCAGAAAAGTTAGCTAAATTGCCTAACTGCCACAAACCTACTAAATGATAAAGATGGGCAATGAAATCAAGTTTATCAGATTTCAAAGCCAAAATAATTTCCACCACAAGGTGCAGCCTTAGTGGCAGGGACAAAATGAGGCAGGAAGTCTCCTGACTCATTAAATGGCTTGGAGATATATAGCCAAGCCAACTGAAATGAAAATTTAGTAGTGCCAAATAAATAAGTAATGTCATATAATAACATCTAAGTTATACAAATTGAAAAGGAGCATTGTAGAAAATTGGGACGCATCTATATTTAATAATCATCAAAACATCCTTCCAAATGTGATAACAGTAAAGAAAGGTGGTACATTTAATTGAAAATACAAGTCCAGTAAATTTTAATAGTCAATATATTCAGATTTAAAAGCAATTTGCATTGATAGGCCCAAAAAAACCTTTTGTGTTAAAAAGCTTGATTATAGCCACTTTAGTTTTTTTGTAAATAAAATTTATACATATTTTATTTTGTATGAATAAAAGCCTTCAGTAAAACAAAGTAGAAAATAAGTGTTGCTGAGGATGTGGAGAAACCCTTGTGCAATGTTGGTGGAAATATTAAGTGGTACAACTGCTGTAGAAAAGAGCATGGAGGTTCCTCAAAAAAGTAAACACAAAATTACCCAGGATGCAGCAATGCTACTTCAAAAGAATTGAAAGCAGGTTCTCGAAGAGATATCTGTACACCCATATTCATAGCAGCATTATTCATGATAGCTAAAACATGGAAACAACCCAAGTGTCTGCTGATGAATGAATGGATAAGCAAAATGTGATATACACATATAATGGAATATCATTCAGCCTTAAAACAGAAGAAAATTCTGATCTATGCTACACTATAAACTACCCTTAAGGACAATATGTGAAGTAAAATAAGCCAGTCACAGGAACACTAATATTGTGTGATTCCACTTATATGAGGTTGTCACGGTCATTGAGGCAATAAGTAGAATGGTAGTTGCCAAGGACTGGTGGGAGGATGGAAATTATTGTTTAATGGGTATAGTGTTTCAGTTTTGCAGATGAAAAGACTTCTGGAGATGAAGGGTTGTGATGGTTGTACAACAATATGAATGTATTTAATATCACTGAACTGCATACTTTAAAATGGTTAAATGGAAAATTTTATGTTGTATATATCTTTCCACAATAAAAAATATGGAAAAAAAAAGACTTCAGAAATAATGATAGGTATTAGGTTATAGCAATTATATTAAAAATTCATCTATCTCAAGACACATATTTCAATCATCTTTGAGAATTCCCATATTTTTCTAAGCACATAAAAACAATCAAACTAAATGTATATAGCATTCATGTTTAAGTTTGCAAAAATATATCAATTCTGAATTATTTAAATATTAGTTTATAAATATTGTTTCTAATTTAATAGCATTATAGGTACAGCTTCACAAAGATACTGGCTCTAGACAGTAATTATATACTCAGCCTAATGTTTCAGTTAATGGATATGCATTTGAGTTATAATTGCAAGGCTTGAACATAATATGCCTTTATTAGCAGTATAAAATAAAGCCAACTTATACCAATTGAAAAACTAGGCTACTTATTTTTATAATTGCTTACTTTTTATTGTAAAAATATGATTAAAAAGCCCACTCTGTAACAAATATCAGGATTTTATTGACAATTATAAAAGTATACTTAAAAACTTAATTATTGCAAACACTGACATCTGCGCTACTTGTGAAAAATGTATTAATGCAATGATTTAAGAAAATAAATAATAATTAGATAAAATCATCACATCAGGAAAATAAAGGCCTAGATTCTAGTTTTTTCTCTAATACTAGCAATAACAGAGAGTGGGTAAGTCACACACTTTTCAGTGAGCCTCAAATTTTTTTAACCGCCTCACGGTTGCAGATGATTTATCAAGACATATTCTTGTTATAACCTTTACAATGCTATTATAGTAAATTAATATAAAATAACATGCAAGCAAAATATCCTAAAATCTGATTATCTAGGTTTACGAATATTCATTTTCTATATCTAGAAAACAGTACTCACAAATGAAAAATTACTAGAAAAAGGCCGAAATCTCCTTTCCAAAATAAAAAAAAAATTACACAAATTAAAACTCACAGCCCTAAGACCTGTACCCTTCTAATATATATATTTTTAATTGAAACTATAATAGATTATTTGATTTCTCAACAGCAAAATTATCTGAATGAACATCCAAGGTACAATAAAGCATAGTAAAACAGACTAGTCAGTAGGTCTATTTTTAATTAATAGTGGTTAAAATGCCACACAAACTTCAACAAGACTATTACACTGTTTAATGAGAAGGGCTTAATGATGGATTAATATTGCTATCAAAGTCCTTTACTACTTTTAGTACTGACATTATTTCTAGGTACAACTACATTTTTCATACTGTATACATTTAAATACTGTGACAATGTAAAATCTAACCACGATCATTTTGGTAATTTTACACAGATAAGCCTCAGAATGAAATAAATTTTTAAAGAGCAAACCAAGGCTTATAAATGGCTTCTATGTCTTTTACAAAACAGCTCCATGCCAAAGTGACCTGAGTGCTCCTAATGATTTGAAATGGCAATTGCTCCAACGTGACCATTATGTTCAAAATGCTATATTCAAAAATCTACATACATAACAATAAAATACTCCAGTCAATGAGAAACGTACATGCATTTCACAGACTTCACAGCACACGGTGAAACGAAGTATAAACAAATTAATGGGAAATTGTTAGACTTTCGGCTGGGCACAGTGGCTCACACCTGTAATCCCAGCACTTTGGGAGGCTGAGGCGAGTGGATCACGAGGTGAGGAGTGTTCACGACCAGCCTGGCCAAGATGGTGAAACCCCATCTCTATTAAAAATAAAAAATTAGCTGGGCATGGTGGCGAGCATCTGTAATCCCAGCAACTTTGGAGGCCGAGGCAGAGAACTGCTTGAACCTGGGAGTCAAGGTGGCAGTGAGCTGAGATTGCGCCACTGCACTCCAGCCTGGGTGCCAGAGTGAGACTCCATCTCAAAAAAAAAAAAATTGTTAGACTTTAATCTTTATTTTCAAGTTAACTGTGAAGATAGAAAAAGGGTTGTTTTGTTTGTTTTTGTTTGTTTTCCAGCAGAGATGGGGTTTCTCCACGTTAGCCAGGCCGGTCTCAAATCCTCGGCCTCCTGTGATCTGTCTGCCTCAGCCTCCCAAAGTGCTGGGATTATAGGTGTGAGCCACCGCACCAGGCCTAAAATGGGTATTTTTAAATTAATATGCTTCTTTTTGTAAGAAATAATACTGTAAAATACAGAAAAGTAGAGGAAAATAAATTCTCTGTGTCATGAGAAATAAGGAAAATGAACATTTTGGTTCATTTCCTTATAGCCCTTTTGTTCCTCTTTTCTAAAGTGATTTCAAAAATTCCCTTAATGATAGATGTGAGTCTGTTCATACTAAATTAAACAGAAATAATGGATTTGTATATGCTTTTCTAACAGTTTGGAATAAAATAAGAATGGCTATGTAATATTTAACTAAGCCAAATAGGCAAACAGAAACCTATATCAAGCATACTAGAAAGACTTTCTGAGAGGACTTATAAAGAAATCCTTTAAAACTTGGGAGTATATTCACTATGTGAACTGGGAGGAAGAACTTTTGGATCAGTTTCTTCAAGAGTAGTTGAAGGATTATCTATCTTGAAATTACCAGAAGTGCTTGTTAAAACAGATTTCTGGGTCCTACTTCAGATTTACTGCATATGCATCTCTGAAGGATACAGGACTCTGCATTTGACAAACTCTCTTCCCACCCTCCATGTATTAGTCCATTCTTACACTGCTATAAAGAACTGCCCAAGACTGGGTAATTTAGAAAGAGGTTTAATTGACTCACAGTTCTGCATGGCCGGGGAAGCCTCAGGAAACTTACAATCATCGCAGAAGGCAAAGGGAAAGCCAGGCACCTTCTTAACAAGGTGGCAGGAGGGAGAATGAATGTAGAAGGAACTATCAAGCACATAATACCATCAGATCTCGTGAGAACTCACTCACTATCACAAGAACAGCTTGGGGGGAAACCGCCCTCATGATCCAATTACCTCCACCTGGTCTCTCCTTTGACACATGAGAATTATGATTCAAAATGAGATCTGGGTGGGTACACAAAGCCAAACCATATCATTCAGGATTCTTACCTTTCTAGACACATCACACTGAAGATTTGGAGTCAAAATGCAGCTTTGGGGACTTAACTGTAATTGGGTTTTCCCCCTTTTTTGCTAGCAGTTCACTTCAATTTTATAGAAACTAATACAAAACGAGTAGGAACACAGAGAAATGTTCTTCTCTTTTATATAGTTGAAAAAGATAAATCATTCTTTTCTAAAAGGAAAAGTAGTAATGATGACAATTTAACTTAAGATATATTTTTTTATTTCCACAATCGAAGCAGTACATCTTACCCAGAAAGTAAAATGTTAAACATCATGTACACCGACAGCAAGTGCTTTTGAGTACAAACATCCTAGGTCTGAACTCTGTCTTCATGACTTTTTATCTGTAAAAACTTTTTGGCACATTATAACTACGAAATCAAAATGCTCCAGAACAGAAAACTTTCTTCATATTCACCTAGTATAGTAGCTGAAAAGCTATTTTACACAGTATGGATAAAACAAATCCCAATTTCCAATGATCAAGATACCCAATCTCATGAAGACTATTTTTGCTTCCTTTGAAGTTTATTCCAGGTATTATTACAATCACTCCAAGTCAAATTTCCATTAAAAATTTTTCTATTTCTCATTTTATTTCATTGACATTATTGTCTACTACTGTCCTTATCTTTTCCTTCATTGCCTTGCTTTTTAGGAAAAAAAAACAGCTTTAACTAATACTTAAATTTAATAACAATGAGAAAGGAGAGAGTCCCTCAAGCATTCTCTGTCTCAGACTTTTAGATTTCTAGCCCTTTTGGTATAGAAAGATTATCCTTATTCCATGAGCTTTTTTAAAAATAAAATTATTTGAGGGGCTATGGAGGATAACTGAAGGTATACATCTAACCCAGAGATGAGCATTAACTTTTTTTTTTTTTTTTTTTTTTTTTAGACAGGGTCTCCTATGTAGCTAGGCTGGAGTGCAGTGGCTATTCTCACATGTGATCATAGCACACTGCACCTCAAAATCCTGGCCTCATGGTATCCTCCTGCCTCAGTTCCCCAAGTATCTGGAACTACAAGGCACATGCCACTGTGACCAGCATTAATATTTTAATATATTTTCTTCTAATCTTTTTAGTGATATTTAAAAATACGTATATGTTCATAATTTGTTCACTTCCTTTCCTTTAAATGCAATATTATATGCAAAACATCATACCATGTAAACATTTTTCATAAAGGAAAATGTCTGGAGTGATACAGTGGTTATGCCTAAAAAGAGGGAATACAATGGGGTAAAGAACAAAACTTTATATTTGGTAAACAAATTTTATTATCTGCCTAATAGTTCATCATATGGCTGTATCATACTTAATCGATCATCTACTCTATTAAATATCACTGGGATTAATACCTTGGTATACAAAGTTTTGCCTGTATTTCAAATTATTTACTCAGGCTGCAATTCCAGACAGGAAACACTGGGTAAACAAATATGAATATTTTTAAGGACCTTCATATTACATTTTATTTGGTTTGGTTTCTCTGAAGTCAAAACATGAAGAAAAAGTAGGTTACAAAATAAATTGGTGAACAAAAGATAATAGTATTAGAACTTTGAAAGTGAAAACTACACAAACCCATCTTTAACCTAATACATGCTAATTGACAACTTATTTTTTAAAAAGTGCTAAATGCAAAAATGTATATGTAGCTTGGCCATAAATGTCAATATCTTAAAGAAAAGATACGCATACAACAGGTCTCAGAAATGTTTCAACTGTAGCAAATAAAACCACCATGTAAGATCATAAAAATCTTAACAATTTAATTAATGCAATATACAGTCCTTTCTTCAAATGGCTGGTTTAACTATGAATATTTGAAAGCAGATATCTGAGTATACACCAGAACTAATTCTCATTTTATTGGGAATTCTTACAGTCTTTACAGGACTTGAATAGGTATCAGTTAAAAAGGCAATGTTATTATTCTAAATATTGTCCACATTTACCAGTTACAAATTCTTAGATGTTTTCTACATAAGATCTAGATTTAAGTTTAAATTATAGGCATCCTATCCCTTTAGGGTAAATCCAACAATGTCATGGTCTAAAAGTAAAAAGTGAATATAATGAGTCATTAATTTATACAAAGAGTGCTTAATATAGCTCGAGGATAATTTGTTAGATTGATTAAAATGTACAGCTTTAAATGACCTTACAGCTACTTTAATAGACAGATTTCTATAACTGCATTAGGCACTAGCTACTAGAAGGTATTGAAAGGAAAGAACAAATAAGCAAGTAAACCAAATTCTTTCTTTAAGATGTAAGTGTACATGAAATGAGGTTTATTAGCATTTCTTGAGATAGAATCGGGTCCATATTTAATCATCTTTCGGCCAATGCAGAAAGTTAACACCAATTATCTAGTCACTCAGAGTCATAAGACACATTTTATAAAGATCAAACTCTTAAAATCTTGGACCTTTTCATGTATGATTCAGCAATGATAATCAACCCCATCCCTACAAATCAAAGTTTATAGGAGTCTAAGAATTTGTGTTTTAAACAAGTATCTTGGATTCTCCTACAATCAGGCAAAAATGAGAAGCACTGTGTTAGAATTATCTCACATTTCTTTTTCCTTCTGCATAATAGAACCACCACTAATTTTCTACCAATTCAAATAATTTTCCTTTCTGTATCTGAACTTGATTAGATAAACAAGTGAACCAAGACTAGGAAAAGCTTTGAGTTCCAAACTGAGTCTACAGCTGTATGACCTAAGGCAAGTCATCAATTTCTATGGAGTGGGGTGGGGGAGATGCTTCTTAATTAAAGAAAGTGCCTGGTATAGACGGCATTTCCCAGACTGTATTTTGCAAAACATTAAGTAGGTGTTTCCCACAGATAATGTTTCCATGGTTAAGTAATTTTGATAGTTACTAAGGATCATTTAAGGTAGGAGCTCCTTAAAGCCTTTAATATGCCAATGTGCATTATAAATTTCCAAGAGAGATATAACACACTGGCTTTTCCAAATTTATTTTGAAAAAAAAAAAAAAATCCTTTTTTAAAAAAAACACTGCTGTTAACTTGTTTGCAGGAGTCTTGCGAGCTATAGAAAACAGCTTGGAGACTGCTCATTTAAATTATATCTGTAGCTTCTTCAGGGCTCTAACATTTTGTAACTCTAAAAACGTGTATATTGGTTAAATTGAACTAGAAAAGTGTATATTAGTTAAATTGAACCAGAAAAGTGACAGTCATGCACTGGTCATCACAACAGTTAATATTTATTCAGCACTTACACGTTAGGCGCTGTGCCAATTTTATATACACTCTCATTTAATGTCAAAACTTTCCTAAAACATAGGTACTATTATTCTCATTTTCTAGATGAAGAAAGAATGGCTTAGAAATATTACCTATTTGCCTAAGACACATAACAGGGAATTAAATCCAAACAAACTGATTCTAAAGCCAAAATTCTCATAACAAACAAAGTGTGACTACTGACCTAAACTTGCTAGAGTGTCTCAAGTACTTTTCTTAAAAAATATTTATTTTAGAAAGTTAAAGTCTGCAGATAGCCAGCAATGTAATACATGTAAAATGCCCAGAACAGGGAATAGTTACATTTGAGAACTATGGTCAGTCAGAATGCAGTTTTCTGAAAAGTCACTAGGAGAAAATTTAAAACAATTTACATAAAAACTGTATATAACTGTACACATTATAGTTATTGGAACAGGAGGACACAGATCCTATTGACTTGTATCCTCCTCCAGAGTATTTTAGCACAATGTTTAACATACAATGGACAAGTGGCTTTTTCACCCTTTCCTTCTCTAGAGCACAGCTTAAAAGAAAGAAAAGATCAGGTTGTCACGTTAAAAAGGGGGAGGGGAGGCAGATCCAAGATGGCTGAATAGAAACAGCTCCGGAGTGCAGTTCCCAGTGAAAGCAGATAGTGAGTGAACAGCAGACTCCCATACAGGTTATATGCCCACAGACCAGGCGATTCCTGGCCTGAAAAGTGCTACGAGTTTCCGGCATGGCTGTTTTAGTCGGTGTTTTTGCGATCTCCGCAGAAAATTTCACACAAATCTGGGCGGCTATTTCAACTGGCACCTGGAACTCCTGGGAGACAGAGGCGCCCATTCAACTGAAAAAAAGGGGGCTAAAACAGGGAGCCAGGTGATTTGGCTCGGCGGGTCCCACCCCCACAAAGACCAGCAATCTGAAATGCTCTGGATTAAGAGTTTCCAAGCAAGTGCAGCTGGAGCCAGTACGGTCCAGCTCTGTCTGGGGAAGGGCGTCCACCATTAACAAGGCAGTCCACCACTACCTAGGCAATCTGCCATTACTGTGGCAGTCCACCATTACCGTGGTTCGCCATTACCGAGGCAGTTCTAACTACACCTCTATAAACAAAACCACAAGGAAGTTTACACAGCAGCTGGGCTGAGTCCATGGCAGCTCAGCAACGCCTCTGCTGGCAGACTGTGACTAGGCTACCTCCTCGCTGGGTAGGGCACTTCTGAAAAAGGCAGCAGCACATCAGGAACTTATAAATAAAGCCCCATCTTCCCAGGACAGAGCACCTGGGAAAAAAGGTGGTTATGATTTCGGCTGCAGCACACTTAAACGTACCTGCCCAGCAGCTCTGAACAGAAAAACGGAACTCACAGCTCAGCACTTGAGCTCCTATAAGGGAGTGACTGTCTCCTCAAGCAGCTCCCTAACTCCCATATGCCCAAAGAGTCACCTCATAACGTAGAGCTCAGGCTGACATCTGGCGTGTATCCCTCTGGGACAAAGATAGCAGAAGAAGAAACTGACAGCAACCCTTACTGTTCTAAAGCTGTCACAGGTGATCCCCAGGCAAGCAGGGTCTGGAGTGGACCTTCAGCAATCCTAAAGCAGAGGGGCCTGACTGTTAGAAGGAAACCTAAAAAACAGAAAGAAATAATTTTATCATCAATAAAAAGGACGTCCACTCAGAGACCCCATCCGAAAGTCACCAACTACAAGGACCACAGGTAGATAAATCCACAAAGATGGGAAGAAACCAGCACAAAAAGGATGGAAACACCCAAAACCAGAATGCCTCCCCTACTCCAAGGGATCACAACTCACTACCAGCAAAAGAACACAGCTGGATGGAGAATGAGTGTGATGAATTGACAGAAACAGGCTTCAGAATGTGGGTAATAAGAAACTTCTCTGAGCTAAAAGAACATGTTCTAACCCAATGCAAAGAAACTAAGAACCTTGAAAAAAGATTTGGCGAAATGCTAACGAGAATGGACAACTTAGAGAGGAATATAAGTGAATTGATGGAGCTGAAAAACACAACACGAGAACTTTGTCAAGCATGCACTAGTTTCAACAACCGAATTGACCAAGCAGAGAAAGGATATCAGAGGTCGAAGATCAACTCAATGAAATAAAATGAGAAGGCAAGACTAGAGAAAAAAGGGTAAAAATTAATGAACAATGTCTCCAAGAAATATGGGACTATGTGAAAAGACCTAATCTATGTTTGATAGGTGTACCTGAATGTGACGGAGAGAATGAATGCAAGCTGGAAAATACTCTTCATGATATCAACCAGGAAAACTTCCCCAACCTAGCAAGGCAGGCCAATATTCAAGTCCAGGAAATACAGAGAACACCACAAAGATACTCCTCAAGAAGAACAACCCCAAGGCACATAATTTTCAGATTCATCATGAAGGAAATAATGCTAAGGGCAGCCAGAGACAGAGGTCGGGTTACCCACAAAGGGAAGCCCATCGGACTCAGAGTGGATCTCTTGGCAGAAATCATACAAGCCAGAAAAGAGTGGGGGCCAATATTCAACATCCTTAAAGAAAAGAACATTCAACCTAGAATTTCATATCCAGCCAAACTAAGCTTCATAAGTGAAGGAGGAATAAAATCCTTTACGAACAAGCAATTGCTCAGCGCTTTCATCGGCACCAGTCCTGCCTTACCAGAGCTCCTGAAAGAGGCACTAAACATAGAAAGGAAAAACCATTAGCAGCCACTTCAAAAATGAGCCAAATGGTAAAAAGCATCGACACAATGAAGAAACTGCATCAACTAACGGGTAAAATATCCATCTAGCATCAAAATAACAGGATCAAGTTCACACATAACAATATTAACCTTAAATGTAAATGGGCTAAATGCCCCAATCAAACGACACAGACTGGCAAAGTGAATAAAAAGTCAAAACCCATCAGTGTGCTGTATCCAGGAAACCCATCTCACATGCAAGGACACGCATAGGCTCAAAATAAAGG
>NW_016107515.1:2131441-2148622 GCF_001604975.1 Cebus imitator
CACAATAATAGTGGGAGACTTTAACACTCCACTGTCAATATTAGACAGATCAACAAGACAGAAAATTAACAAGGATATTCAGGACTTGAACACAGATCTGGACCAAGCAAGCCTAATAGACATATACAGAACTGTCCACCCCAAATCCACACAATATACATTGTTCTTAGAACCACATTGCAGCTATTCTAACATTGAACACATAATTGGAAGTAAATCACTCCTCAGCAAATGCAAAAGAACGGAAATTATAACAAACAGTCTGTCAGGCCACAGTCCAATCAAATTAGAACTCAGGATTCAGAAACTAACTCAGAACTGCACAACTTCCTGGAAACTGGACAACTGGCTCTTGAATGTTGACTGGATAAACAATGAAATGAAGGCAGAAATAAAGATGTTTTTCAAAACCAACAAGAACGAAGACACAATGCACCAGAATCCCTGGGACACATTTAAAGCAGTGTCTAGAGGAAAATTTATGGCAATAAAGCCCACATGAGAAGCAAGGAAAGATCTAAAATCGACACCCTATCATCAAAATTGAAAGAGCTAGAGGAGCAAGATAAAAAAAAAAACTCAAAAGCTTGCAGAAGACAAGAAATAACTAAGATCAGGGCAGAACTGAAGGAGACAGAGACACAAAAAAACCCTTCAAAAATATCAATAAATCCAGAAGCTGGTTTTTTAAAAAGATCAACAAAATAGACAGACCGCTAGCCAGATTAATAAAAAAGAAAAGAAAGAAGAATAAATAGATGCAATAAAAAACGGTAAAAGGGATATCACCACAGATTCCACAGAAATACCAACCATCATCAGAGGTTACTACAAACAACTATGCACACAAACCAGTAAACCTGGAAGAAACAGACAAATTCCTGCACACTTGCACCCTCCAAAGCCTAAACCAGGAAGAAGTTGAAACCCTGAATAGACCAATAACAAGGGCTGAAGTTGAGGCAGCAATTTACAGCCCACCAACCAAAAACAGCCCAGGTCCAGATGGGTTCACAGCCAAATTCTACCAGACATACAAAGAGGAGCTGGTACCAGTCCTGAAACTATTCCAAACAATCCAAAAAGAGGGAATCCTTCCCAAATCATTTTATGAGATCAATATCATCCTGATACCAAAACCCAACAGAGACTCAACAAAAAAAGAAAACTTCAGGCCAATATCCATGATGAACATAGATGCAAAAATCTTCAATAAAATACTGGCAAACCGATTGCAATAGCACATCAAAAAGCTTATCCATCACGATCAAGCAGGCTTCATCCTGGGGATGCAAGGCTGGTTCAACATACGCAAGTCTATAAATGTAATCTACCACATAAACAGAACCAAAGACAAAAGCCATATGATTATTTCAATAGATCCAGAGAAGGCCTTCGACAACATTCAACAGCCCTTTATGCTAAAAACTCTCAATAAACTAGGTATCAACGGAATGTATCTCAAAATAATAAAAGCTATTTATGACAAACCCACAGCCAGTATTATATTGAATGGGCAAAAACTGGAAGCATTCCCTTTGAAATCTGGCAATAGACAAGGATGCCCTCACTCACCACTCCTATTCAATATAGTATTGGAAGTTCTAGCCAGAGCAATCAGGCAAGAAAAAGAATTAAAGGGTATTCAATTAGGAAAGGAGGAAGTCAAATTGTCTCTGTTTGCAGATGACATGATTGTATATTTAGAAGACCCCATTGTCTCTGCCCAAAATCTCCTGAAACTATTAAGCAATTTCAGCAGAGTCTCAGGAAACAAAATCAATGTGCAGAAATCACAAGCATTCCTACACACCAATAACAGACTTAAATAGGGCCAAATCAAGAACGAACTCCCATTCACAATAGCTACAGAAAGAATAAAATACCTAGGAATACAACTAACAAAGGATGTAAAGGACCTCTTCAAGTAGAGCTACAAACCATTGCTCAACGAAATAAGAGAAGACACAAACAGATGGAGAAACATTCCATGCTCATGGTTAGGAATAATCAAGATTGTGAAAAAGGCCATACTGCTCAAAGTAATTTATAGATTCAACACTATCCCCATCAAGCTACCTATAACTCTCTTCACAGAACTGGAAAAAACCACCTTAAACTTCATATGGAACCAAAAGAGAGCCCACATAGCCCAGACAATCCTAAGCAAAAAGAACAAAACTGGAGGCATCACGATACCTGACTTCAAACTATACTACAAGGCTACAGCAATCAAAACAGCATGGTACTGGTATCAAAACAGAGATATAGACCAATGGAATAGAACAGAGGCCTTGGAGGCAATGCCACAAATCTATAACCATCTGATCTTTGACAAACCTGATAAAAACAAGCAATAGGGGAAGGATTTCCTGTTTAATAAATGGTGTTGGGAAAACTGGCTAGCCATGTGCAGAAAGCAGAAACTGGACCCCTTTCTGACACCTTACACTAAAATTAACTCCAGATGGACTCAAGACTTAAACATAAGGCCTAAAACCATAAAAACCCTAGAAGAAAGCCTAGGCAAAACCATTCAGGACATAGGCATAGGCATGGACTTCATGACTGAAACACCAAAAGCATTGGTTAAAAAAAAAGCCAAAATAGACAAATGGGATCTATTTAAATTCCAGAGCTTCTGTACAGCAAAAGAAATAATCATTAGAGTGAACTGGCAATCAACAGAATGGGAAAAAATTTTTGCAATCTACCCATCTGACAAAGGGCTAATATCCAGAATCTACAAAGAACTAAAACAGATTTACAAGAAAAAAAACAAAAAACCCAGTTCAAAAGTGGGCAAAGGACATGAACAGACACTTTTCAAAAGAAGACATTTATGAGGCCAACAAACATAGGAAAAAATGCTCATCATCACTGGTCATTAAAGAAATGCAAATCAAATGTACATTGAGATACCATCTCATGCCAGTTAGAATGGTGATCATTGAAAAATATGGAGACAACAGATGCTGGAGAGGATGTGGTGAAACAAGAACACTTTTACACTGTTGGTGAGAGTATAATTTAGTTCAACCGTTGTGGAAGACAGTGTGGTGATTCCTCAAGGTCCTGGAAATAGAAATTCCATTTGACTCAGCAATCCCATTACTGGGTATATATCCAAAGGATTATAAATCATTCTATTATAAAGACAATATGCACGCGTATGTTCACTGTGGTGCTGTTTAAAATAGCAATGACCTGGAACCAACCCAAACGACCATCGATGATAGACTTGACAAGGAAAATGTGGCACATAAACACCATGGAATACTACACAGCCCTACAATGAGTTTGTGTCTTTTGTAGGGACATGGATGCATCTGGAAACCATCATTCTCAGCAAACTGACACAAGAACAGAAAAACAAACACATTTCTCACTCATAGGTAGGTGTTGAACAATGAGAACACAGGGACAAAGGGAGGGGAGCATCACACACTGGGGTCTGTTGTGGGGGAATAGGGAAGGGACAGTGGTGGGTAGGGAGATTGGGGAGGGATAACAGGGGGAGAAATGCCAGATGTGGGTGATAGGGGGATGGAGGCAGCAAACCACATTGCCATGTAGGTACCTATGCAACAATCCTGCATGTTTTGCACATCTACCCCAGAAGCTAAAGTGCAATAAAATACATATATTTAAAAAAGGGGGGGTACATTACCAAACAAACCCACCTAGTTCCTTTTGATGCTAAAAAGAAACAAGTCAGAGCATCTGTCTTCAAGTAACTATTCAGTAGTTCTCAAATTTTGGTGAGCATCAGAATTACCTGAAGGGCTTGCTGGGCCCACCTCAGAGATTGTAATACAAAAGATCTGGAGCAGGGCTTGAGAATTTGCATTTTTAACGTTTCCAGGTGGACTGACACTGCTAATCTGGAACCTCAGTTTGAGGCCACTAGTCCAATTCAACATTTCTAACTTTTTAAAACCCCATCTCTTTTGATAAACATAAAAATCTTATCTCCTTTCTTCCTGACATTCTCTTCCACTCTCCTAAACCCTCCACAGAAACAAACCCATTCATTTTCATTCTCTTCAGAATCACTGCTTTAATGGTTCTTTTTGGTCAGTTTGTAAGCAGGTGAAACGTGGTATTCTCATTTGACATGTACCATGGAGATGCACAATGCTTCATAGTTTACAGCTTACTTTCACATACAGTGTATTTGTTAAGTAGACTGGGAAATGCTTTTTTTTTTTAAAGGTAGTACAGTATTCGTATCTTGATTAATTATAAAATGTCTTTCCTGCTCTCTCCTCTTTTCTATTCAAATTATTTTTGACAAAAGCTGCAACATAACTAATGAAAGGGTGTTGGCATACGTAACACACTGATTATACTGATTCAATTACCAAAAAGAGCAATGAATATTATTATTTTATTTTACCAGCAAGGAAAACAAAGGAGAGGATTAGTGTCACAGATATAGTTAATAGCCAGTTCATTTCATGACTACTTCACCTAAAAAGGATAGCAGAGGAGGAATGGGTGGAAACACAAATGCAACACAAGCATCGAAAGCAACTGAGGGTGAAAGTTCGAACTAATTACAGATTTCATTAGGTCAGAAGTCATAATTTTATCTTTTTCTAGAGTCTTGACTTTAGAATCAAACTGTCTAGTTTTAATTCCAAATTCTGCCTGGCATTAGGAGACAAAATGTACAATCACCATAAATACTTGCCCCAAAGATCAACTGTTTCTAAATTCTTCAACAACAAAAAACTCAATCTGTGATCAATTGGTTGGTTTCCAACACAAATTTAGAATTACCTTAGATGTTCTAAAGATTACACACATAATTCTTTCAAAGAGAATTTTTCCATTAAATGTAAATAGTGGTAAATTAAAAAAAAAAAAACAGTCCTTTCTTATTCTTATCAATAATAGCAGCTATTTTATTGAACATCTGTATTATACTAAATTCTGTGCTAGGTATTTGCCATATTTTACTTAATCATCTCAACATTTCTGTAAAAGGTATCACTCTTGTTGATAGGTGAGGAAACTGATACTCAGAAAAAGTAATGAGATTTCCCAGGGGTAGTAAGAGCTAGCTGAAGCCCAGAGCAGGCTGGAGATCTATTTGACAAAAAGGCCAAACTGCTCCCACTGCAACACCACATCTTTATTCTAAACAGATAAATCCTTTCTTAACTGGATTGTTGATAACTACCTTATTTGAGGAAAGAAAAGGAATCACAAGCCGAGTTTCTAGAATTTATATAGCCTCTAATTCTCCACACTGACTACCAGAAATAAATAGACTACCTTTACAAGCAACAATTGGGTTGTTTTTTAAAAATTCAAAATATATAATCATCATTGTCTTATTATAACAAATAACTGAGGCTATATGCAATTTTCATTATGATGCTTTCTTAAATCCTAACTGATAAACTTAAATGAGAGGCATTTGGTACAATCTGAAAAATATTCAGTTCAATTAAAAATAATTGATGCATGGTGAAATAATTCTTCCCAAAGCTGCTGTAAAATCTTCAAAAAAATAAAGCTACTTAATAATTTTCATTTCCTACAGGCTAGAGAGAAGCATTATTGCATATTAAAAATTGGAGTGTAGTTTTCCCAGAGGTAAAAGAAAGTTATTAAAACAACCTATTTATTGTTGATATAACTATCCATTTGTGCCACACAAAAAGTAACAAATTTCAGTACATTAAAAGAAAAGCTAATTAAGGCATAATTAGTATTTTCTGTATTTTGATAATTAGGGGTTAGTTGGCTATTCCTTTTCAAATTTCTATTTGATGCACCCCGACAATGCCTTTAATGAGCAACTAACACTATTGAATCCCTCATGGCAGAGGAGTTTAGTGACCACTACTACATTACTTTCATTTATCACTGCCTCTTTACCTATAAATTAATCTAGCCCTGTAGCTATGTTGATCTACTTTATATCAATTTCTTCATCCATATCAGCTGAATATGTATGGCATTAACCTCATTTGCTAGTTGAGAAAAGCAGAATTAAAATGAGATCTAATTTCTCGTGCACAGCACAATTTCAAAACTGCCTGCTAATTTCCACCACCTGTCAGTGTGAAGCGCCTTTACTTTCTTATAATTAAATAAAACAGTATATTTTTTCACCAGCTCTGAAAAATGCTAATCTTTCAAAAGTGTTCAGTGATCATTAATCATTAGGACAGTAAAGAAGCCTTATCCAGAATGCTCATTTATCCTTTGTTTAAGCTGAAAAAATTTGTTGGCCTTTTCAGGGGAAGGAAAAAATAAATGTACCAGCTACAATATAGAAATAAACTATTATATTCCACTCTACTAAAGTTCCTATTTATCTGGTTTACTGCCACATGGTGGCAAGAGGCTTAACATTACATAACCAAGAGGTAGCTACTTTGATAAAATAAGCAGAAATGAAGTAAACCACAACTTTCTCTGAAATCATTGGGAATCTAATAAACATATATTGCATTCATCTACGTTTAGAAGACTTAAAATCTAGTATAATTGGAGAATAATTATTGATATCATATTTTAAAATTTTTATTCAATAAACTGCAAACTATGCTATGAATTAAATTGTTGCTTAAAAGTATCATCTGAACAATGGCAATACCATTTAAACTTAGACAATTATAGTTAAACACTTTAACTTGGACTTTACTGATTTTACCAAATGTATATAACAAGTAGGGAAAATGTGAAAACATAAAAAACAAGAAAATAAATGCTTATTGTTTTAATACTAGAGACAATAAATATTTTGTCATATTTCTTCTGTCCTTTTGCTAATATTTTAGCTTTTATTGTTTGTTTTACATCTTTGTGATGATACTATATAGATGTAAATTGATAGTCTGCAATTCTGGCTTAACAGTCACACATATATTTTTCAATAAGCCCAACTTGTTAACTTTTCTTCCTGGATATTAGATAAGAATATGAGTTAGCAAAGAATGGCATACATTTGAGGAAAAAATACAAAAACACACACACTCCAATACATTATTAAGATATTTAAACTACTTAATACCAAGCTCTCATGCTAAACATATCTGTTCTCCAAATACTAATTTGCTTGGGAATAATATCCAATGATTATCTTCTTATGCTTACCCTACCAAAACAGTATAACATATTAGTACAGAAGTGATTAAGTAATTGCTAAAGAGAACTTTTAAATAATCACGAAATAAATGATTAAAACATGAAATAATCCACAATATTCCTCATTCAATTTTGCAGGAAACATTTGGCACTATAGGATCGCTATCTTGAAACCTAAAATTCCTTTGGAAATATTTCAGTCATTTTTATTTACAAACTTGTAGCTACTGTGACTTATCTTTCCAAGTGATGCTCAAGCCATCGTAATATACCGATGTTAAGCATTCACTGAAGAAGCAGCAAAGATGTGGGATGGATTATTGACATAGACTGAATAGCTTCAGCGTTTCTGCAACACAAGTAGGATAGATTGTATCTCATCCTGAGTCCCTTCAAGCAAGATACTTAAAGCAATTACAGACAGAAAAAAATACTTTCAGGTATGTAGCCTGAGATTCTCACTGCCAACTATTTTGACAAATAATAAAGATAATTTTAGCACCACCAATATAGGTGAACATATTTCTAGTAAAAACTTAGTAGAAGGTTTGCCTATGACTTTATCACTGAAATACCAAAATTACTGACGTGTATTCACACATGATCTTACTTTATGCAACCTGAATATTTCTAAGACAGCAGACTCCACCCAAGACTCCAGTAAGGAAGGTTTCCCATCTCCATTTTACAAACTCATTGCCAGTGGCTAAGACTACAGGGGCATTGCCACCATGCCTGGATAATTTTTTTTCTAGTCAAATAACGGCATATTTAATTTGGTATCAAAATAATAAACAGTAAGAGGTATCTGGCAGAGACCGAATGTTCGACAACATCCACCCTTATCCCAGAAGCAACAACTATCATGTAAATGCAAAGATCATACATGTATAATAAATATATAATGAACTGCAGACATAAAATTTTAATTATGAAAATCTTTTACCAGGAAAAATATGCATATTTGTAGTCCTCCCCTTCTAATTTGTGGAGGAAGACTGGCTTGTTGATGATTTCCACAAGATCCAATGACTATTAAAAAAAATTACAGACTGATTGGGGACAGGTTTTTCAAGTTGTAAAATTTAGTAACTAACTTACACCATAATTTTAATTATCAGTGGCTGCTAAGATTTTAAGTACATTTTTCTGCCACAAACATCCTCATCTGGTGCTTAATGCTCTTGCATAAACACTTAAATGCACTTATGGAATTCATTCTCAAAAGTGTAATTTGGCAAATCTATTTATACATGAAAGACATTTTTAAAAATAAAATAATTAGGCTTTTAGTCTGCTTTGCTCAACTTTCTGTTAAGCAGGTATAAAATGTGTGTTTTTAAAAATAGCTAATGTATATTACCATGCAGGATAAAAATGTGGGAAGGGGTATAGAGAAGTTATCTTTTTTAAAAAAGGCCTAGCTGAATACTGATGTGTTATATATGTATTGAGCTTATGACATGACTATTAAAATAACAAATCTCTGAGCATTCACTTGAAATATAGGCACTAACCAATCACCAAGGAGGAAAACCTAACTAGGTCAAATTGCTGTTATCTATTATAAAAACTGATTATGATATATTTATTCTGTATATGGTAGTCAAAAGCAGCCCAGAAATAAAATCTGAAAAGCTTTAAAACACTTAACAGAAAAAATATCCCCAAATTCACTAAGCAACAGTCAAGCTTCAAGATTCTTAAAGGCCACAGGTACCTTTCCCCTATAATCTATATGATACATCTGGCATGCTGAAATACTTAAAATGTTTCAATGTTTAGTGTTTAAAATGTATTAAAGCTGCTACTTATTTTTCACCAAAGTGAAAATTCTATGTATTAAACAGTTTGTTTTGACTGAATTTTCTAAACACTTTTCCCCCACATCGTGTATCAAATACAAATATACATGTTGCCAATAATCAAAACATATCCAAGTACCAAGAAACAGCAGCTAGTACATTATTTTAAAACTGGATTGCACTTATAGTTGTAGCAGTCCATTGAAGATACTATTATGCTATGTTTTTCTATGTCCTTATTCAAGTGTTTTCCTACTCAATTTAACAGTAACTGTTATTATTGTAACACACCATACAGGAAGATGTAACAATTGCAGGGAAAGAATGCCATCTGCTGCTTCATATGTGTACTCAACAGTAGAAAAAAAAGCCGAATAATCAGTAATGACACAAAACAATTTAGAAATTCACATACAGATAAAGCTTGAAAGTTTAGATAATTCTCATTTTTATTTTGGACAATTTGAAAAAAAATCAATGAGCACTCATCTTTTAAAAAAATTCTAGATTTGTAATTATTATGGGCACATAATAGGTATATATGTTTATGGGGTTCATTTGGTGTTTTGATAAAGGCATACAATGTGTAATAATCACATCAGGGTAATTGGGGTATCCATCACCTCAAGCATTTGCTATTTGTGTTAGGAGCATTCCAATTCCACTTGTTTAATAATTTTAAAATATACAATAAATTATTGTTCACTACAGTTACACTATTGAAGCACTTATCAGCTTAAAACAAATTTCAAGTTATTCCACAAAAAAGATACTAAACGTGCTTATATATCATTAGTTCATGACACTTAGGAGCAAGGCTTTTACTCAGGTACTGAGAGCCACAGAGTCAAAAGGAAGGGCTCACTTCCCTGGCCTTTACAAACTTATTGATAAATTACTATGATATCCTCTTTAGAAACATGTGCTTTATATGTAAATGTAAGGTGATCATATAATTTATCACCCAAAGACATTTTTGAGAATGAAAGGTGAAGCTATTAACTAACAATCTGCCAAGACAACAAGTGTGAGCTGGGGAAATCTTAGGTAAATATGGAAGTATAGTCACCTGATTTATAAATTACTACTCTGTTTTCATTCCCTCTGGCTTCATAACCTTCCCAATGCCTTGAAAATCTTCCTGAAAAGCAATTCAGAAATTTTTAGGAAATATGTAAATTCAGAAGAATGAAGGCCAAAAATAAAAAGAAAGAAGCATAGGTGTACATTCCCAGACAAGGTGGTGCCCCAACCCAAGCAGCTACCACAATGCATACTGATTTTTTCACTTCACTTTGTTATACCATTTGAATTATCTGACACCAACAAATATTTTCTTTAGGAAGGGCAATTCTTTCTAGGAGAATTCATTTATACAATACCATGACATCCTTCAACTGGAATGTTTTCCCGTTGACATCTGGCAGATGCAAGGTACTGGAAAGAAAACAGATGTGTGCAAGCGTGCGTGTGTGCGTGCATGTGTGCATGCGCACGTGCGTTTTCCTCCATATGTAGACGGTGATGAACAAAAGAGCTACAGATCCTTCTGGAGGATGAAAACTCTTTGGTGGTGAAAGACTGAATAGGATATCAAAACAAGGAATCAAGAATGAGGGCAAAGATTTCTAAGACTAACTTGTCTATTTCAAAATTTAAACCCAAGAGAGAAAGGGAATTACTTCTTGCTGAATTTCGGGTATCCTGTTTTGGGAGGACAGAATTCAGGCAAATTCTATTTTACTATGCTTGATCGGTTTCACCGTTTATGGGTCTATTTTTAAATAAAAATACATTTCAGGATCTTAACAACCACATTTATTAATTTTTGGAGTGTCCTTCACTGATAAGGTTTCATAACCAATCAAGACAAAACTGATGGTTATGGTAGGGTCAGCTTGAATAAGTAAAGGGATTTAAGAACAAAGTTCAAACCTTCCAACTTTTGGTAGATATTCAAAAGCCAAGCTGCTTGTGTGTGTGTGTCTGTGTGTGCACGTGCACGCACGCGTCTGTGTCTGTGTGTGTTTTAAAAGGACTCTTCCTTATCCACTTTTAAAATTTAAAATCACATTTTAATTGAATTAAAAATGAAAATGGACCTTTTCCTTCTTTTTTAATTATACTTTAAGTTCTGGGGTCCATGTGCAGAACATGCAGGTTTGTTACATAGGTATACATATGCCATGGTGGTTTGCTACATCCATCACCCCATCATCTACATTAGGTATTTCTCCTAATGCTATTCCTCCCCTAGCCCCCATACCCTGACAGACCCCAGTGTGTGATGTTCCCCTCCCTGTGGAAGATGGACCTTTTCTAATAGATACCTAGTATAAAAATGTGCTACTTAAAATTGTTATCAATAAACTAAGATAATTTATAATTACAGTAAATGGTGACATAGCAGGTAACAATAGGTACAAAATAAAAAGGAAATACCGTAAAATTCTGATATATCCTAAGAGTTTAATGTTGTAAATTATACCCTAATAAACAGGTGATCTATTTACATAAGATAGTTTATTGGCTACACTTTTGTTTTGTTTTGTTTTTTTAAGACAAGGTCTCGCTGCCTTATCCAAGCTACAATGTAGTGGTGTGATCACAGCTCACTGTAGCCTGGAGCTCTTGGATTCAAGTGATCTTCCACTTCAGCCTCACAAGTATCTAGGTCTACAGTAGTGTGCCACCACACCCAGCTAATTTTTAAAATTTTTTGTAGAGATGGGCTCTTGCTATGTTGCACAGGCTGGTTTCAAACTTCTGGCCTCAAGTGATCCTCCTGCCTTATCTCTCAAGCACTAGGATTACAGTGGCGGGCCACTGCGCCTGGCCAAATATACTTTTAGTTATATTTTATTCCAAGAACATGCTGGAGTACTTTAATTATATGTTGCTAAACTGGGTGGATTATTTGTATACCTCAGAAAGAACCCATATACCTGGATGACAGTCAGTCGGCAGACACCTGAATTTGTTATACTTTTTTGACTAGAATTCTGGTGTTCTAGATACAAGGTAGGCTGCATGTGACTGCTATGTGTCTGCTTTCCCAGACTTCCCACTCTTAAAAACTCCTTCCCTTACATCAGCTATTTATTTATTCAGTATTTGCTGAGAATCTAATGTTAGGCTCTGCAATGGTCACTGGGAACAATACAAGCCTTAGCTATACTAATCTACCTGGATTTCTTCCAGTGTAAAGCTTTAAGGCTTTGCATATTCTGCTCTACCTCCAACAACATGGATCCCACTTTCCTTCCTTTTCAGCAACTTCAAGTAATTCTTCTGGGTTTCATTCAGGAAGCTTCTCTCCCAGAAGCCTTTTCTGATTCCCAAAATCTGGTTAAATACACCATTCCCTGTGTTTTCATGACACCAAATGCTTACCATTATTTACTGTAGGCATAAAACTATATTGTAATTGTCCAAATTTGTATTTCTACTAAAATTATGCATACATATAATTTAAAAAGTAAAGTAGTAATATAAAACTGCCATCCTCTGACATACTCCTCTCCATATCTGATCCCAATATTCTTCTAGCTATCTTTTACTATTTTCATTCATTCTTCTAAATAAACCTGTAGACAGAGCTATTTCCTGAATTTAAAATTTTTCACATTCTTTGACTCAACATATTTATGACAATGCATTCATTATTCATAACTAAGTTACATGGTGCTATGACTCAATTTCCTTTTGTGTACAAATGTTTAGTTTGACTTCCTTTTCATTTACCTAAGTTTTCTTTTCTTTTCATTTACCTCATTTACCTTTTCATTTATTACTAGTTGATCCTAAAACACTATTCCAGATCTGTAAAACTCAATTCCTCGCAGCCTGGACCAAGACAGCAAGTAATCTATCAGCTTTTTTAAAGAAAAAAACAAAACAAAACACCTATGACCTCTCATCTGCTCCAGTTTGAACTGGTTGCTCTCAAGGCCTGAGGCACAGCTGTTATCCTAGAGCTTCCCTGAGCCTCTCTGCTGTGTTTGATCCTCTGATTCTAAGATCCCTTGTCTCCCTTCATCGACTCTTTGCTGGGCTTCCTTCTTAAATTTAGTATATAGTCTCCAGCAACTTCCTGGTAAAAGATATAAGAGACGTGAAGTTTGAGGCTTTGTCTGACTGAAAATGTCTTTATTCTATTTTCATACTTAAGTTTTACTAGATATACAATTTTAAGTTGAAATTCATTTTCTTTCTCAAAATTCACAAGACAATGTTTCACTATCTTCCATTTTAGTATTGCAATTGACAGGACCAATATAATTTTCATTCTTAGTCCTTTGAATGTCACCCGTTTTTTTCTCTCTGGAAGCTTTAAGGATCTCCTCTTTTTCCAACCCTGATGCTGTGAACTTCCAATACTATACCTTAAAATGGATCTTCTTTCACTCACTTTGCTGGACCTCTGGATAGTCCTTTTCAATATGGAACCTGTTATCTTTCACTACAGAAAAATTTCTAGTATTCTTCCTTTCTCTCTTACTGGAACTCCAATTAATCCAATGTTGGACCTCCTGGATTCCCTAATTTTATCTTCTCCCCTATTGTCTAGTTTTATTTTAACTTTCTGTTCTGCATTCAAGGTGATATTGGCTACTTTATCTTCCAAACCTACTAAGTTTTAATTTCTTCTATGATGTCTTAATGCCAAAGAGCTCTTTTCTGAATCATCCTTTTAACAAAATCCTGTTCTAGTTTCATCATTTCAATATTAATTTTATTTTCCTCCAATTTCCCATTTTTTGTTTGTTTTTCTCTTTGGTTTTCATAAGAGGCTTTCTTCAAGAGGCTAGCCATTGTCAATTGTATTATCAGAATGAGTCACTCAAAAAATAATAGGCGCTTTTTGTTCACAACAGGGCTTCTCATCCAGTAAACCTCCTTGTAGGGTCATAAGCAGTTAGGCTGATTTTAAAACTGAGGATCCTATATATCTATATCTGTAGGTCTCTCTCTTAAATAAGTTTCTTCATCACAAAACATTTCACTAATTTCCTGCTTTGAAGTTATAACCCTAGCTAACAGTATATGACAACTAAGAGATGTAAATGCCTAGCAATAGTTTTTGGTCTAGTGTCTTATTCTTACCCCTAGGTGTTCAAACTTCCATAAAAAACTTCCTATCTCTTGTAAGAATTTGGGAGAGACAATCTCTAGTTGTTCTGGGATTATAATTAATCCTAAGTAAATCAGTTATCTAATGTTTAGCCACACCCTGAACTGCAGCATTCAAAGGTATCTAGTATCTCCAAGTTCTAAGCTTTTCCAGGGCTCTTAGTGCAAATCATCTACCTACTGGCTTTCTTCATTGCAGGAATTTAAAGTTAGAATCTCTCAGGTACATTAATCTTTTATAAAAAAAAAAATTATTGAGGCACAATATGAAGTGCACAAATCATAATATGAACTCAGTGTGTCTTTACATATGTATATACTCATGTAAGCCTCATCAAAATAAAATATTTCAAGGTCCCCAGAGGGCTCCCTTGTTCACTTTCCCAGTCAATATATTCTCCCTACCCAAAGGTAAGCACCACTCTGACTTCCATCACCATAAATCAGTTTTGACTGTTTAGAAATTGGTAAGTAGATAAAAAAATATGTACTCTTTTGGTCTGACTTTTTTATTCTTCATCATAAAGTGATTATTATGAATTCATCATAAATTCATCCAACTTTTTGCATGTTTTTCTTTTTTTAAATAATTGTACACTAATATTACAGTGTATGACTATACATTAATTTATTTATCCATTTGACTGCTGACAGAGACTTGGGTTGTTTCCAGTTTCTTGGATATTATAAACAAAGTTGCTATAAATATTCTTGCACATGGCATTTGGTAAACATATAAATTCATTTCTTCTGGGTAAATAAGAGTAGAGCTGATGAGTTATAAGGTAGACTACATTCAGCCTTAGTAAGTACGACCAAATAGTTTTCCAAAATAATTTTATTAATTTACACTGCCACCAGCAACAAATGATATCATGTGTTCCACTCATCAAATCATCAAGGCTTGATTTTATCATTTTTAAATATTTTCAGCCATTTTGCCAGATACGCAGTGATATTTCACTTAGGCATTAATTAGTATTTCCCTGATAATAACTAATGATACTGAACAACTTTTTATATGCATATTGGTCATTTAGATACCTTTTTCAGTGCTTGTGTAAATATTTTGCCCATTTGAAAAGTGAGTTTTTGGTCTGATTTTTTGGTAACAAGTTGCCATATTTACCTACTATATAATTCACACATTCAACGTGCACAATTCAATTTTTTTTGTATGGATATGTGCAACCATCACCACATCGATTTCAGAATATTTCAGTACCACAAAGGTATTTCATACCTTTTGTCCATGACTACCCAATCTTCAATAACCCCAGCCCTAGGCACCCAATAATCGACTTTCTGTTTCTATGGATTTGCCTCTTCCAGACGTTACAAGTCATTGGAATCATGTGGAATTTGTTTTTTTTTTGTGGCTGGCTTATCTTAGTATAATGTTTTTAATTATCATACATGTTGCAGCATCTATTAGTACTTCATTTTTTTTATGGCTGAATTACATTCCATTTGGGAAAATACCAAATTTTATCTATTCATTCATCAGCTGATAGACATGCAAATATTCTTCCACTTTGTGGCTGTTGGGAATAATACTTCTGTGAACACCTGTACAAATTTTTATGAAGAATGTAGTTTCCTCTTCCTTGGAGGGAGAGAGATATATATAAGAGTAGAACTACTGAATCATATGTAACTCTATGTTTTTCAAATTAGTATGGCAGTTCTTCAAAAGGTTAAATTTGCCATTCCTTGAAACAGTGTATGAGGATTTCTATTTCTCCACATTCTCACTCACACTTGTTATTATCTGTGTTTTTTCTCATATTCATCCTAGTGAGTGTAAAGTGGTATCTAATTCTGGCACTGACGTAAATTTCTAGGATAACCAATGATGCTGAAGATCTTCCATGTCCTTATTGGCCTTTCATAGATTTTCTTTGGAGAAATGCCTATTTAGATTTTTCACCCATTTAAAAAGACTGGGTTATCTTTTTTATTATTGAGTTATAAGAATTATTTATAGATTCTAGATGCAAGACCTTTATCAAACATATGATATGCAAATATCTTCTCTCATATTTGTGGGCTGTGCTTTGATTTTCTTGATGATGTCCTCTGAAGTAAAAACATTTTTAAATTATGAAGTCAAATGTATCTTTTTCTTTAACTGCTTGAGCTTTTGGTGTCACAGCTAAGAAACCACTGTCCAAAGTCATAAGACTTACTTCTATGTGTTAAGCATTTTGTATTTTTCTCACATTTAGATGTGATTCATTTTGTGTTAACTTTTGTGTATGGTGTGAGAGAGGGAACTAACTGCATTCTTTTGAATGTAGATACCCAGTTGTTCCAGCATCATTTGTTGAAAATTATTCCTTCACCAATGAATTATCTTGATGCCCTTATCAAAAATCAACTGACTGCAAATGTGAAGGTTTTTACCTGGACTCTCCACTCTATTTCATTCATCTATATGTACATTCTTATGCTAGTACCACACTGTCTTATGATTACTGTAATAAATTAATACTATTACGAGTGATAACTTACTGCTGCTTTGTAGTAAGTTTTGAAATTGGAAGGTGTGAATATTCCAGCTTTGTTCTTTGCCAAGATTGTTCTGGCTATTCTGAGTTCTTTTAATTTCATATGAATTTAAGGATAAGCTTGTCAATTACTGCAAAGATGACAGCTAAGATTTTGGTAGAGATTGTGTTAAACCTGTAGATTGATTTGAAGAGTACTGCTATCTTAACAATATTAAGTCTTGTGATCTGTGACCAAAAGATATCTTTCCAGTTATGACATCACACCCCCTTTAATTTGTTTCAAGAATATTTTATGATTTTTAGATTATAAGTTTTATACTTCTTTGTTAAATTTATTCCTATTTAATTCTTTCTGATGCTATTATAAACAGATTTTTTTTCATTTTGTTTTTAGGTTGTTTATTGCAAGTACACAGAAATTCAACTCATTTTTTGTATTGATCTTATATCCCGCAATCTTGCTGATGTGATTAGTTCTAACGCTTTTTTAGTGGATCCTAAGGATTTCCTATACATAAGATCATGTCATCTGCAATAAGAGTTGTAATTTTTTCCTAGATTCCTTTTCTAAAAATCTAGGTGCCTTTTATTTCTTTTTCTTTTCTTTTTTCTTTTTTTTTTTT
>NW_016107515.1:2149044-2174513 GCF_001604975.1 Cebus imitator
TTTTTTGAGATGGAGTCTTACTCTGTCTTCCAGGCTGCAGTGCAGTGGCACAATCTCAGCTCACTGCAACCTCTGCCTCCCAGGTTCAAGCAATTCTCCTGTCTCAGTCTCCCCAGTAGCTGTGACTACAGGCACCCACCACCATGCCTGGCTAATTTTTGTATTTTTAGTAGAGACAGGGTTTTACCATATTGGTCAGGCTGGTCTTGAACTCCAGATCCTCACCTCAGCCTCCCAAAATGCTGGGATTACAGGTGTGATCCACCATGCCCAACCAGCTGAATAAATTTCTAAGCAAAGCAGTGGCTTGGCTTCCCTTGAATGCTTACAGTAATAAAATGTGAGAATAAAAATGATTTAAAGACAAATGTTTAATCAAAAGGAAAGACAACTTAAAGGTTTGAAAAATTATCGGCCTGTCCATGCTGTAAAAGATGAGAAAGTGTGTTCAGGAGGGAACACAAAAGGTGTGGCTGGACTGGCAGGTGCTATTCATCAAGACAAGGAAAAAATCACCCTGAAAGCCTATCACAGATCCTTGGGGCTGTCTCCCATTCTGTCTCCCAAGCCCAGAATGAAAGCGCCCGGAAGAGAGAATGATTTCAAAGGAAGGGCTGTGGGTACTCACAGGACCTTAGCACTTGCTGCCTGGCCCTGCCTTAATACTTCACTCCCCACATTCTGCTGCAGTGCTCCTTGGCTGCCCCAGATGCAATTCCATAGGCCCAAGTGCAGCCTAGTCTACAGTGATTACCCCTTCAGAGGGCACAGATGGTAAACACTGGTGGCATATATGCAATATCATTTCCTCCACTTCACAAAATAGGGGTGTGGCCACCTCTATTTCCAAAAATAGAGCTGCCTGGAGCTTCAGGTGTACAACTTAGGCAGAAGGCTGCTGTGAGGAAAGGGCAACCACAGAACGTCCCCAATATGGCACTGCCTAGTGGAGTCATGGGGGCAAGGTCATCTCTGCGACTCCAGACTAAAAGAGCCACTGACATGTGATTCCATCCTGGAAGAGTGGCAGGCACTCAACTCCAACATATGGGAATTCTACCCTCTAGAGCCTTGGGGGCCTAATACCTACCCCAGTGTGTCCGGAAGGTAGGATATTAGGTCAAAGAAGATTATTCTGGAACCTGAAGATTTAACACTGCCTTATTAAGTTTTGGACCTGTTGAAGACCTGTCATTTCCTCCTTCATTCCTGTTTTTCCCTTGTGAAATGACAAGGTCTACCCTGTGCCTGTTTCACCATTGTATTTTAGAAATGCATGATGTTAATCTGATTTAACAGGCTCACAGCTAGAGGAGTAATTTGGTTCAGAATGAATCATCAGGGAGTCTCAACCATATCTCATTTAGGTAATATTTACATGAGACACCAGACTTCAGATTTTGGAGCTGATTCTAGAATAAACTAAGACTTTGGGGACTAAACTAGAATGGAATGGCATGTTTTCCATGTAAGAAGGACATGTATGTGGGAGTTCAGTCAGGGTGGTGGAAAAGATTTTAGAGGAAAAATTATAAGAATAGTTATAGGAAATAGTTACAAACCTTCTTGGAAGGTCATAGGTTTGACTTAGCGTCAGTAAAAGGTTTGGCTGAAGGCAGATGAATTCCCTTAAAAGCTTAGGGCATAAATACATAGTAATGTAAAGGAGTTTATCTAAATAGCTTGTTTATTCAGGTGGTCCTAAAACCAATCTTTAATCTTACATGTGGGGAACTACTAGGGGGTTCGCAAAGTTAATTACCCACTAGTGGTGTTTACTCAAGACCTTTGTCATTTAATCTGTACTAAATAAATGTGAACTTCACTGGGTGGTCAGGGCCATGGTTGCTACTTTTTACAGGACCCTTCTCGGTACTGGTGAGTGGCTTGGCCACCTAACCCACTCTTTCACTGCATATTTGCGTCTGAGTGTATTTATTCATCTGTCACTGCATCAGGGTGTGCTCCTCAGACCCAGACACACGCACTTTGTGGGGCAAGGGTGATATGCTATGGTCTGAATGTTTGTGTTCCTGACAAAATCATATGTTGAAATCTAATTCCCAGCATGATGGCATTAAGAAGGTAGGGCCTTTGGGTGACAATTAGGTCATGAGGGCAGAGCTCTCATGGGTGATATCAGTGTCTTTATAAGAGGTCTGAGTTTGTGTGCCCTTTTCACTAAGCGAACACAGAGAGATGGCACCAACTATGAAAATGAAAAAGGGCTCCCACCAGACACAAAATCTGCCAGCCTTGATCTTGAACTTCTCAGACTCTCAAACTGTGAGAAACAAATATTTGTTGTTTACGGTATTTTTTAATGGCAGCCCAGAGGACTGAGACAATGTTCACTGGCCACTGTGATTTCTTCTTCTGTGAACTGTTTATTCATGTATTTGGACCATTTCACACCTAGGTAGTTTTTCTCTTATTTATTCATAAAATTACGTAACTGAATATTGATTCTCTATATGTTACATGTATTAGGGATATGTTCCTACAGTTTTTCTTTATTACTTTGTCTATTGTATCTCCTGATTCACAGGAGTTTTTGCTTTTAATATGGGCAGAAGATATCAACTTTTGAGTTTAGAGCTTAGCCTTTTTATGTCTTCAAAATTCTTCCCTATCCCTAAATCATAATATTCTGCTTTTCACATTTAGAGTCTGTCCTCTCACCTAGTAGAAATTGATTTTTGCATAATATGAAGTCATAATCCAAATTTTCACATACAGATAACCAAAAATCCCAGAAGTATGTATTTAACTGTCTGGTCCTCATTTCATCATATGCTGCCTGAATGCATACACAAAAAATGTTATAATATTTTCCCTATTTGCCCATGTTCTCTTTAACTAAAAACTTACAGGGGAGATGGATGATCCTATTCATTTTTGTATCCCTGGCCTTAATACACAGTGGTTACTTATTAATAGTTACTGAGTAATGCACAGGAATAGACCAAAGGGAAAGAGGCAGCAACACATAGGAATCATGTCATAAAGTGAAATGAAAAGAGACAATTTCAAAGGTAGGCAAAGTCTCATCATAAGCAAGAATTCCTTTTACAAATAAAGAGAAACTAATAAAAAATTTTAAGCAGAAAAATGGCACAGGAAGAAATGTTTCTTAAAGACTGGCAAAACTTAAAGTCTGACAAAAGCACATATAATGACAATAGAAACAGGCACCTACCCTACTGGGGGAGAGAAAATAAACTGTTATAACACTTAGGAAGGCAAACTAATAATATCTAGTAAAGCTTAAGATATGTACATTCTACAGCCCAGCAATTTCTACTATTTATCTTCACAAAACTCCTACATATGCATGAGAAGGCAGATACAAGAATATTTACTGCAGTATTGTTTGTGAAAATTGAAAATCTAGAAACAATCTAACATATCAACAGAAAAAGGAACATATAATGGATATAATGGCATAGTAATATACTGTAATACTACTCAATAATTAAAATAATTAGAACTATATATGTTATCATGAATAAATCTCAAAAACAGTGATCAAAAAAAGATGAATTCCGGCTGGGTGTGGTGGCTCACAGCTGTAATCCCAGCACTTTAGGAGGCCGAGGAGAGTGGAGTACCTCAGGTCAGTTAGAAACTAGCCTGACCAACACGGTGAAACCTCATCTCTACTGAAAAAACAAAAAAATTAGCAGGCGTGGTGGCGCATGCCTGTAATCCCAGCTACTTGGGAGGGTGAGGCACGAGAATCACTTGAACCTGGGAGGCAGAGGTTGCAGTGAGCTGAGATCATGCCATTGACCTCCAGCCTGGGCAACAAGAGCAAAACTCCACCTCAAAAAAAAAAAAAAAAAAGAATTCCTACTCAAGATCCAAACTACGTAATACTTTTCTATAAAGTTAACAGTGCTGTGTTTTGCTTATAAATACATAGAAATGTGAAAAAAAAAACACAAAACCATGGATGAGAATAATACTAAATTTAGGACTGTGGTTACTTTGGGGCAAGAAGCTACAGAAATGAAATTAGAGCAGCAACAGGATTATTAATATTTAACTCAAAAATATACAGATCTGAAAAAATATATAGCAAAGCATTAAGACTTGACAAAACGGAATGACAGGCATGTGAGTGTTCGTTACATTATTGTCTTTGGTTTTCTAATGAAAAATACTCTGGTGGCCTTATGGAAAGTAGACTGGAGTGGGAAAAGCAAAATGGAAACAAAGAGGGCAACCAGAATACCTTTGAAATCCCATGGGAAATGACAAGCAGTGAGAGTGAGGCTAAAAAGAAAGGGGCAGAAGAAAGGACTCCTGAGAGATACTCCAAAAACAAAATTGGAAGGATCAGGTGACTAATTGGATGCAGGAAGTAGAAAAGGAAAATTCAATGTCGTTCTTCTTTAAAATAGGGAAAGTAGGAAGACAGAGTTTTAAAAGATAGTGAGTTCCTTTTTCGAAATAAGTTTGAAGGGGCCATTCAACATCCCAGTGGAAAGATCCAATAGAAAGGAAGCAATATACCAAAGTGGTCAGCAGCTCAGGCTCTGCAGTCAGGTTTCTTGGGTTCAAATCCAGTTTGAACCAATTAAACACATTAGTTAACCACTCTAAGCCTCAGTTTCCATGTCTACAGAAAGGGAGGATGTTAACAAAATTGCTATTTTCATAGCATTTTTGTGAGGATGAAATTATATAATGCTTTTCATGTTCTGAACAAAGTATCTGACACAGACTTATCACTCAATAAATGACTTTGGCTACTATTTACAACACTCTTTCTCAAGTATAAGACTTCTATCACATACATCACTTAGGACACTTCAGTAATTCAACCTTGGTCCTGAAGAACTATTTCTATAAATTATATTCTGTTGTGTATACAGGCTTTTATAAAATTTTCAAGATGCTTAATTTCACTCAAGTCAGCATCATTTTCTAACTCAAGAATATACCCTTTATCACCTGAAGGTATTATACATGAGCTCTAGGCCAAATTCCTAAGGAATTCTACTAAATACACACATTCAACAGCAAGTTGAAAGCATACAAACAATATGTACATGCCAGGCCCTTTCAGATAACAATAAACAAGGCAAAAATAGTCCTAATCAAAATTATAGTCTATTTATTAATAAATAATTACAAAGCAGTGTAATAAACACTAAAACAAGGAGCCAACAGGTGCTATAGAACACAGAAAAAAGAACACTCAGAATTTGAGAGTGAAAAAGGGTATCCTAAAGAATGGGATCTCTAATGAGAGTAAGTAGTTGGCAGAATAAGGCAGAGAAGTGAAAGTTGGATTAAAAAAAAAAAAAAACAGTATCTTAACCCATTTACGCCTGAGGTTGGAATTTTTTAAATTTTTGTAATCAGACCGTGGCGATGACCTTAAGCAGTAGGATATAAATAACTCCCACATGCTTAGTGTTCCGATAATGGAACACTAGGCATAATTAAGCAGGAACATTTTCTTCTAATATTTAGAATTAACAGAGAGCACAGACTGTTGAAGAACCTGAAAAAAGTCTACCACATATAAAGTATGCAGTGCAAGTATGGTGTACTGAAGTATGAAGTTGGTGACACATGCAGAAAAGACACTGGGAAGAACCTTGAAGTCATATTCTTTATGATGCAATTAAATGAGCCTGCTTAAAAGTGCTTAGCACAGTTCCTGGTAAAAAACAAGTACACACATTAACTGTTAAACATTCATTTGCTATTATCTAACACTCTCCCACTTTTTGCCACAATTTGGAATCAGACAAGACATCCACCAAGAAACATGTTCCAACCCTTTTTCCTTACTTAGTTGGTTGCTAAAAAATTGTATCTATAGTACTTATGAAATGTCTTAGAGAGTCTGTTCTTTCATTAGTAACTGGGAACATTAAAACCAACCTTGCAAGCCTACTGTAAGAAATAAAGGTAGCATTAAGAGTTCCTAGGAGACTGATGGGACACACAACCAAGGACTTCTGAAAAGGATTTCTATTCAGACAGATTGGCAGAGAAACCGAAAAGAAGGAAGATTTAGTTACGCTTTGGGGTTATGCAATAGAAATGTCTGAGAAATTCTGTCGCCTTAGGACTAACTTCCTTTAACACAAACCAACAATGTTAAAGTGACAATAAAGGACTCAATACCATTCTGATGATGTGCTTACTTTTTCCTAATGTGTGAGCTTTATCAAAAAGGAAAAACTAATCTGTAATTTGCTTTTTTCACAATTACCTTATATTAAAAGTTTTGAAACAAAATCTGAAATCCCATAGCCCTAAAACAACTAGTCTCATTTTACATATTTCGTTCCAGGTGCCTTCAAAACAATAATTAGAAGGCTTTTCTACTCCATATTATACTGTTCTGATTTAATACCTACACCAAATGGATATAGTATTAGCAATGTTTTGAGAGTACTCACTTTTGCAAAAACAAAGAAACTCTCTGGACACATTAAACAAGACAATTTATCATAATTTGATTTATAGTCAATCTTCAAGTATCACATCTGGGATTATTAAAAAGGCACCCTGTTGTATAAATTTTATAGTATGTAATTTTTGTCTGATTCTAATTTGACTTCCCGACAACCTAAAACATTTATTTCTAGCTATCCTTTTTCTTCCAAATGGTGTCACTCAGTGGCAAATGAATTTTAAGAGAATTTTATTGATATTAATTCTAAGAAATAGTATCACAATATATTTGAGAAAAAAAAGTTATCAAATGGCATCACTTCCTTAAAAAGTAAAGAATATTTTACCAGAAATAAACTAAAGGATAATCTTAAAATCAAACAAAATATTTTTTCACACTACTACACAATTATTATCACCAGAAAATCCTAAGTCAACTGAAGGTTAAGTTAAATTTCCAAAGATAAAAACAGCTAATGAGAGTATAAAAAGTTTATTTTAGAATTTTCCAATAAAAATCCTACAACGTCACAAAAACAAACTTTAAGCTCAAAAGAAAGGAGAATATCCTTAGGACTTCTTACAGAGAAGAGTTTACTCAGTGTCAGCATCTAATGCTACTAAATATCTGCTTAGGGCTCACACCCTTAACAATCTTTCATTATACTTCAAGATCAAGTCATCTTAACTTGCTGATGCTGAACACTGAATTATCATACTATGACTATTCCTAACATTAAGGTTATTTAATTGCAGTCTCTCAAGGACACATCTAATTGTCCTAGTCCTCGTTATTTAACCATGTAAAAATGCCAAGAAATTAGTGAAATATACAGGAAGACACATGAATAAGTGTCCAAAAAGCCCGGAACTACTAAAAGAGCAAATCTTACGCTTTCAGTCTTGAAACACAGTAAGGCAAAATTCATTAGTGTTTAAAATACTCTCCACTATTTAATGACTATCCATGTAAAACATATTCACTACCTCTCTGCTGCTCAATCTTTAAAGAAAATGGTAAATTAGGTATAAAACAAGCAACTTAATTTTACATTGCATTTCAATACCAATTCAACAACTGGATTGATCAATTACATGTCTTATGTAGAAATTTTCCAACTATATCATCCAGTTTATGTACATCTTTCTTCATCTCCAATAACATGTTTTAAACTCTCTAGTAGTAAAAAAAAAAAACCTACCTTTGAGGTTCTCTGAAGTTGATCACCAACATATGTTTTACGAAACTGATCCAAGAACCACAGAATTGCAAGCTCTATTTTCTCATTAGAACACCGAGGCAATCCGGTATCCATTAAAGATATAAGCTGAAATACTCTTTTCATGAAGGAAAAAAAAAAAAAAGCTTCGGTAAAAAACCTTAGAGAAACAACATTAAAACATTTACCATAAATGTAACATAATAATCGCTGTAAAAAGTGGAAAAATACAAAAGTATGTAAAGAAACTATTTTTTTAATCATCTGAAATTCCACTGCTGAGAGATATAACTTGGTCTAATTCCTTCTAGTCTTTTTTTTTTCTAAGACATACACATACATGCACATAAATGCAAAACTCTGTATGTATATACAGATATTATTTTATTTAAAACTGATAAAATAAATGCATGGTACACATAAAAAACCCCTATACATAGATATAAATTTTTAGTAAAAGAACAATATTAAATATGTAGTTTTTTATTTCACTTTTAAATTTAATCTTATATTTCAAAATAATTAAATACTTTGAGGTCATGACTCAAAGTTCAAAAAAATATCGAGAGGTATATCTATCAAAAGTTATATCCCGCCTTCCAAGAATTATAAAATTTGACCTTAAATAAACTACAAGGTGATCTTAACAAAATCAAATATTTCTAATACCAATTAAACTTATTAAGAGAAAATGATAAATTTTCTATTTATTATTATTCAAAACTATTATTATTAGAAAATTATAAATGAACTGAAGGTTATGTTCAATTCCCTAGAGAAAAGGCTTAATTCAATATAATGAAAAACTTACTGCAGAATCTCAAAAAAGAAATCCTTCAATATTATCTATTTTCATTAAAATTTTCCAGTGGATGACTGCCAAGTACCTTGCGCTAACGAAATCAATATAACATAATAATTTTTTAAGAGCCAGAAGTAGAAGTTGTTGAGGAAGCAGTACCCTTTACTTATCTGCACAAAGGTAGCACTGCCTAGCCTGTCACACCCAGTTTCTTCCATATATGCACATATCAACATATATACATGCATGATTATACATTCTCCTCCCAACCCTTCTGTACACATAGAACATACTACCCATATGGTTCTAAACTTAGCTTTTTCCATTCAACAATCTATCTTAGAGCTGTTTACACATCTGACATAAAGAGGGTCCTCATTCTCTTCTGCAGCTTCTTAACATTCCATTATATGAATACACCATAATATTTTCAAACATTCCACTACTGATGGACACAAGGGTTGTTTACAAGTTTTTTGCTGTTACAAAATTCTGCAATTAACAATCTTGCATATGTCATTTCACACATGTCCATCTATAACATCCATTTTAAAAAGTCAAGCTACTCACTCAAACAACATAAATTATTGTAATTGTGATAGCTATTACCAAAGTACACTCCATAAAAATTGAAATAACTTATACTTGTACCATCACTCCATAACAGTGTCTATATATACACAGACAAGATAATTCAGGATGACAGAAAATTAGAATTTCTGGAAAGCTGAAAAATGGCATCTCGGTATATTTTGATTTGTATATCTCTTATGTATGTGAGGTTAAAATTTTTCCATATCATTTTCTGTGACATGTTTGCTCATATCCTTTGCCTATTTTTTTCTATTTGGTAGTCTTTTTATTACTGAGTTTTACAAATTATTTATCAGAGGGTTGCCCCCTTTGCCTATAATTAAACTGTAAACAATTCTGTGTTTCATTTGTCTCTTGACTTTATGACAAGGATCCCCAGCCACTGAGCTGCAGACTGGTACCGGTCCAAGGCCTGTTAGGAACCCAGCTGCACAGCAGGATGTGAGCAATGACCAAGCAAGCATTATCACCTGAGCTCCACCTCCTGTCAGATCAGCTGTAGCACTAGATTCTCACAGGAGTGCGAACCCTATTGTGAACTGTGCATGCGAGGGATCTAGGTTGCATGATCCTTACGAGAATCTAATGCCTGATGATCTGAGGTGCAACTGAGGGGAACCAAACTAGCTCCATCTTAGGTGTAAGCCTGACTGACTCCATCTTGGCTTCTCCCCACTGCCATTTCTCCCTTGAATGCATACCTGGGCCACACTGTGCTGGGTCATGTTGTGCTTAGAAGTATAGAAACATAACCTTTGTAACAATACCCAGGTTGACAAGTCCACTTGCTATTGTGAATACCCCCTCGATTTATTATATGGAAAGTACCGAATGCCCTCCTTGCTAATGCAAACGTGGGAACTGCTTGTGTATACCCTCCTTAGTTAATTAACAATCATGGGAGCCTCCTGCCTCCTAGTTACCAGCCTCCTCCCCTATCTTGCTGATTCTGCTTCTGTAAAATTCCACTTTGCCCCCTTACCTTGAGCAACATATAAGAAGAAATCGAGCCCCGAGAGATTTTGAGTGTGAGCTGACCCTCGGTTGCTGGCAACAAAGGACTCACAATCAGATTTCAGCGTGTGGCACTTTCCTAACAACTCGCTCGGATATCACACAACAATTTCACCCTGAAACCAATCCCTGCCCTGGTCCATGAAAAAACTGTCTTCTGCTAAACTGGTCCCTGGTGCCAAAAATATTGAGGACCATTGCTTTATAACGTGTAATGCCAGGCAGAATTTTTTCGTTATTATTTTTCTCATGCAGAAAATTCAATTTTTATTTTTATGGATTTTGCATAATAGCAAGGTCTTACCTGAATCTGAGGTATTTTCATGATTCTTTCTTTTTTTGACATTTAACTCTATGATACATTGGGATTCATCTTGACTACACAGTGTGAGACAAGGATCTAACATTATTTTTTAAAGATGTCTACCCAGTTGCTTCAAAACCATTTATTTCCTGCAGAGCCTATCTTTTGTTCCAATTATGAAGTACTTATCATATATACTAGGACTCACTACACTCAGAACACTTACTGAACTTTTTACTCTTTTCTACAATCCATCATATTACATATATCTTGACCAATTATTTTTACTATATTATGAAATAATATTCCAAAGCATTGTTTTTAATGGTTGCATAAAATTAAGGCTACATCAAAATTTAATCATCTCACTTTGGATAAAAATTCACATTCCTAAGTAAAACATAACTACTTTCTCTTCCTTTAGTCTCAATGACTTCTCGAAACAAAATGTCTAGGTCACAGCATATGCAATTTAAAAAAAAAAAAAAAAGCTTGCTGTGTACTGCCAACATGCTAAGAAAAAATATTTTGACAAGCGTTTTTATAGTGATTATTTCCTATACTTATTAATAAAGCTACTTATTTAAAAGTACCCTTTGCATACCAAATATCCTCACTACTGCTAAGATTTATGGAGAACTTGCTAAAGAATTAGATTTAGGAATTAGATTACTATAACCAGGTTTTAAAGATTTTTTCCTAAAATGATGTGTGATGTGTTTATCCTCTAATTTTGAGAGGAAGGGTGAAGCTAAATTTTAAAATCTGTATACTGGTGAATTAGCAGATTATTGGAGTAAGTTTTAGTTAAATAAGTAGATCTATACATCAAACTTCATCTCTGGAGCCAAGTGATTTGTGAAGTGATTTAAATAAGATGTATCTTGCTTTTAAATTCTTTATTGCATAGGACCTCCCTTCTCCTGCTCAAGTTCTTTGTTGATTTTATGTACTTTCTCTTGTTTACTTTTATTTCCTTTTTATAGCACACATTCTCAAATTCAAAGAAGATGTGGAACAAAAAGTTTGTTGGGGTGCCTTTCCAACTTATATTAAGCTGGTGATATGTATTTGCCTAACAGACAATGATATCCCCATCAGGAGAGTAGGAAAGAGCTCCCAGGAGGATAAATGATCCATTTGTCAAAGAAGTTTTGGCAGTTGTACAGGTTCAGCTGCAAGTGTCTGAAATCCAAAATAACAATAGCTTAAATAACATAGATGTTTATTTCTCTCTCAAGCAAAAATCCAGGGTAGTTCCCTAAAGCTAGTTGGTGCTCCAAGATGTATCAGGTTCCTTCTATCCTGTTGTTACACTTGCCTCCACAAGCCCTTTGTGGTCTAGGGTAGCTTCTTCAGCTCCACTTATTAAGTCTACATATGTTACACATAACATTCAACTTATATTTACACTCATTTACATTTACATTCACAATCAACTTCCCAGAACATAATCACTTTGCCATAGCTAGCTGCAAAACAACCTAGTAAATCTAGTCTTCATTCGGAGTGGCCATTTGCCCAAGAAAACAATCAAGCACTTTATTATGGGAAGGGAAAAGAAGAAGAGATGAAAGACAATTGACAGTCTCTATCACGTGCCCCCTGAAGATGTGCTGCCACCTCTAATGAGTGCATAAGACTCATGCTTATACATACCAATGTATATATGCAGGTTAAGTATCCCTTTACTGACATGCTTCAAACCAGAAGTTTCAGATTTTTTATTTTTTTGAAATTTGGAATATTTGCATTATACTTACCACCTAAACATCCCGAATCCAAAAATCTACAATCTGAAATACTTTAATGAGCATTTCCTTTAAGCATAACCTTTGAAATTCATGTTGATGCTCAAAATGTTTCAGATTTTGAAACATTTAAAATTTCAGGTTTTTGGATTAGGGATGCTTGATGTGTATGTAATATCCGCTCCCAGTTTCAATTTAGTGTCCTACAGATATTCCTTTATATTAAATTATTTCTGGTAAAAAGCACAGAATAAAAAGTTAAATAAATAATTTTGATCCAAGTATAAGCATGCCATTTCAAACACAATGAAATGAATTTTGGTTAACCGTTTTGAATTCTCCTAGGTATCCAATTAAATAAGTATTTATTCAGTCAACAAATTTGAGGGCCTATTATGTGCCAGATTTGTGTTAGCATTCAAAATACAACAAAGTATAAGACATATACATCCCCAGTCCTCTAGAAATCTATTGTCTATCAAGAGGAAGCTAAAACAAGCAGTTAGAATAAAGAATGACAAGTGCTATAGCAAATGCTATTTCCTAATGTTCTAGGATGGAGGAAGGCAAAGCCATGGAGTGTTGCGACAAAGAGGAATGCATGGGTAGCCATCTAAAGGGGCGGGTGACTGGGCACAGTGGCTCACGCCTGTAATACTAGCACTTTGGGAGGCAGAGGCAGGTGGATTACTTGAGGTGAGCAGTTTGAGACCACCCTGGCCAACATGGTGAAACCCTGTCTCTACTAAAAATAGATAAATTAGCCAGGCGTGGTGGCAGGTGCCTGTATCCCAGGTACTCGGCTGTATAATGTTCAACATGGCTACGATGTAGTAAATGGCAGAAAATGAGGCTAATGGGACAGGCAGGAGCCAGGTCCTGAACAGCTTGATAAGCACATACCTCAAAAACAATGAAGTCATTGCATAGTTTAAGCAACGCATTGACATAATCAGATCTGTACTTTAGAAAGATTACTCTGCTGCGGGAAGTAGGGATTCCATTTAAAAACTGTACCATTTATCCAGGTGAAAAACGATAGTAGCTAAACTGGCAGAGGAGATAGGATAGGTGGACTGAGATAACTAGAAGGTGGAACTGACAGGACTTGATGGCCATATGAATGTTGGAGAGGAAAGAAGGGTAAAGTTGGGGATAACTCTCAAAATTCAGGCTTGGGAAACTGAATGTACAGTGATGAGACACATGAAGAGAGTCAGGGCTGGCTGTGGATGAAAATGATAAGTTTCCTTTGAGTCACTGAATTAGAGGTGCATGTGGGATACGTCTCAGTCAAACAGCCCATTCGGTGTCTGGAAGTCAGAAGACAAGAATTACTAAAACAAAATAGAATCACTGAGCAATGTTGAGAGCCTAGTTGAGGTTAACAACAACATATCAATTGACAAAGGCTCCCATCCACGGAAGTATGCAATTTCTTTTATTATCACTCAACAAATTAGAGAAAACCCTAAATTCCCTCAGGGTTAAGGTTTTGCTACACAGAGGAGATAAAATACAGCAGTAAACAAAACAAGGCTTATTCTTTCCCTTACTCTAGTAGAATAAACAACATCAAGAGGTAGTAAGTAATAGCAAGAAAAATAAAGTGGAATAAGGATGTTATTTTGGATACGGAGGTCACTGAAGCTCTCTATGAAAAAGACGTCTGAATACAGACCTAACTGAAGTGAGGGAGAATAGTTTGTCCTTGAACAACACAGGTTTGAACTGTGCAGGTCCACTTAAATGCACATTTTCTTCTGCCTCTGCCATCCCCGAGACACAAGGACCAACTTTGCCTTCTCAGCATTTAAGCCTACCCAATGTTTAAGAGGAGGAGGATGAAGGCCTTTATGAAGATCCACTTAATGAACAGAAAATATATTTTTCTTTCTTATGATTTTCTTAATAACATTTTCTTTTCTCTAGCTTCCTTTGTTAGAATATAGTATATAATACATTTAACATGCAAAATATGCTTTAATCAACTGTTTATGTTATCAGTAAGGTTTACAGTCAGCAGTAAGCTATGAGCAGTGAAATCTGGGGGGAGGTGAAAGTTATAGGCAGATTTTCGACTGTGTGGGAGGTTGGAGCCCTTAACTCTCACATTGTTCAAGGGTCAAATGTAGTATACAAACATCTGGAAGAAAGTATTTTTAGCAGAAGAAAGAGAAGTGCAAAGGCCCTGAAGCAAAAACATACTGGTAATACTCAAAGGACAGCAAGGAGGCCAGTGCTGAATTAAATGCGAAAGGGTAGGAAATGAGGTCAGAAGTAGCACAGGATACTCTGGGCCATCACAAGGGCCTTGAAATTTGTCTCAAGTGTGATAGGAAGCCACTGGGGGCTTATGAGTAGGAAAAGGAGAGAAATATTAACTGATCAGAAAGCAGTTGAAGTTATTTATACGATAATAGGGTTTGAAAGAGAACGAGGAAAACTCTGGGCTAGTTATTAAAGTTTTGATAATGAGGATGACCGTGAGATGAGTAGGTGAGAGCAATGAGAGACAGAGGATGGCACAACTAAGTACAATAGGTCTGAAAGAAGCAAGCACTCTACTAGCACTAGCGGATTGTATTTATGCCTAGTGTTCCATTACTGGAACGCAGAGCGTGTGGGAGTTATTTATAACCTACTGCTCAAGGTCATCGCCAAGGTCTGATTGTAAGAATTAAAAAATTACAACTGCAGTCATAAATGGGTTAAGAGGACACATGATGAATAATACAAAATCCCTGAGGAATCTCTCAAGGAGCTTTCATTTTAGTCATGATGAATGAAATGAAAATGACTATAGAGTGTCTTCATTTAATTAGAATTGTGGCCTGAGTGTAAATGTACTTATTTGCTATGTTTAAAGTAGCATGTTTCAATCATAATTATGAATCATCACAATGTTAGGAGCTTTTATGACTATCAAACTTTCCATGCCAAAATAGCAATTTTTGGCAGGAGCTTCACGATCTTCTACTTGGGTAGTGTTCTCCAAGGAGCTGGAATGCAATTATATACAACATATGTACTATAGTTCCAATTACTTGGAACATCTTCATATGAAAGTGATTTTTTATAATTTTACATAAGACATCATTCTTAATTTGGAATATCAATATTGTAAAGTGCATATTTGCTTCCAGACTGTTGTGTAAGTTCTAAAATATGCCCCAGCATTGCTTGGCCCTGCTTGCACACTAACAACCCCACTATCGCCTCTAACCTCACCCCTGGCTTCAGCCACTTGCCTTGTAGCCCCAGAAAAGACACACACAGTTTCTGCAGTTATGAATCTCCCCAGAAAACAGAGATAAACCACCATTCCAGTTCATAGCTCCAATAGGACCAATTAAAGCTCTGTCTCCCCAACAGCTCCTCAAAGACACTAGGGAACACAACTAAGAAGTGTGGAAAAGTTAAGTACCCCAGGAGTAGACACTAACCAATAAGAAATGAGACACAGAAGGAAGCCAAGATATACTGCTTGTCCTTACGCCTCCAACCGTGAGCTGTTCTGAAGTTCAAGTGGTTTCATGTGGCCTCTGGGGAAAATTCCTACAAAAGCAGGCAACCAGTTGTGTTTTCTCAGTAATACACCACCTTACATAGTTGGTTCTCATTATTCACAGTAGTTATGTTCTATAAAGTCAATGTGAACACTGAATTTGTGAATAATGAACCACTGCTCCACGATAAAATACAGAATTAGGTTCCTGAAAGCCTCTAGCGACAACATTTTGGTCAATGGATCACAATCTTGTTTCATGTGTGTTTCTGTTTAAAGAGGCTTTTTCAAATATATTGTTGATTTGTTAACACTGAACTCACAGCCTACTGTAGTATTCACAGTACTCCCACTGGTGCCCAAACAAAGCTTATCTAACCCATGTATGGGCACATGACAGTCTTCCGTACAGTGCTTAGGAACACTAAATAGCACTTTAACAATACAGCTGGGCTATTTTAAACACTGAAAGCACCAACAAAAAGCACAAAGGTATGACAGATGTGGCTCTAAACGGAATACAAAAGGGACAATTATTTGCAGTATGAGAGCTGAAACAAGAAGGCAGAGTATCACCTTGTTCAACCTCAGTTGGGAAAGTGCAACACAAAAGTCAAATGTTTTCATCCCTATGCACATGTCTGCAAATGACCACAAAAGCACCATGAGTACTGATTCTGGGGTTGGAAACAAATTTTCTCGTAGGCAAATTCACAAAAAATAGAATCCAGGAATAAGAAGGACTGACTGTATTTGTTTTCTCTCATCATCTCACTTACTTTCCCTTTCCTCTTATTCTTTCTTCTCTGAAAATGTACTCTTCTCCCTTACCTCCAGTGAAATATTAGCCCATCAACTTCACCCAAGGCTCTGTTTCCCAGGGAATGCAGGCTAAAACACAAATCTTAGTTCAGTATGTTCAGTATGTTTGCTGCTTAAATAAAAAAATTATTTTTTTGCTCATTGGCAAATATATACCTACTTTATTTCCTAATATACACTTTCTCACCAGATAGTGGCAGTATGTATTTCTCTTCTTAATGATTAAAACGTTTTAAAAAATTAAACTATAGCAAAAAGTATACTTAATTTCCACTTTATTAAGTATGTAATGCTGTCTTAAAAGAGAGTACAGAAGCAAATTTTTTGCTTGGTTGAAAATTCACTAAAGCATTTTAAGGAGGTCCCAAACACCTATTATTCATATTTTCAAGTAATTTAATTTGATATAGAAAATAATAAATCTTAGAAAAACTAAAAACATTCATGGTCCATGCAGATTCACATTTTATTGTAGAAACAGTTTAAAGGTTGAAAAGGGCATAGAACAAAATGAATCTTTTTATCCAAAGTACAACAAATTTATTTAGCACTTAGAAATATATTTGAGAATAATAATGAAGGAGAATATCACAACTAGGTATGACAATTTTAAAGACTTTAACAGGGTAAAACTATATAACAATATACTTCTAAGATCAATGGAAAAGTTTGAAAGGGCTGAAAAAAGATGTAATAATTTTGTATAAGCTATAAGTGGAACTTCAAATCAGTAGAGGGTAGGATTGGCATTCATTGGAAATTTTGGAAAAAAAAATATGAAACTAAATAAATGTCAAGATATATTAAAAATAAATATAAAAAGCTATTGATAAAACAAAAGAGAGCTGGGAGAAAATATAGGTGGATATTTTTATTAACCAGAGGTAGAAAAAAAATCTTTCTAAATATAAACAGCAGAGAAATATGAAAGAAAAAGTTCACAGATCTGAATATATAAATATTTAAAGCCAGTAAATAAGAAATTTCTGAAGTAAAAATATGGAGAAAACATTTTCAAAATAAGGAGCAAAATATTAAGATCTCTGATACATATATATATATATATATATATATATATATACTGAGCTCTTATAAATAAGTTAGAAAAGATCATCACAAAAGAAAAGCAGGTAAATAATATAATCAATATAGATATAAAAATCACAAAGATGAAACAAAAATGGCAAAGCTGGGAATGGAAAAGAATGTTCCATACCACTAGAAACCAAAGAAATATAAATGGAAACAATTCATTTGCTACCTATAAACTAGCAACAATATGAACCCTACCATCTGGCAGTCCAATGACTAAAAAATTGTAACTATCATACACTTTGGGTTCAGCACAGTGGTCCCCAACCTTTCTGGCATCAGGGACCAGTTTCCTGAAGGACAATGTTTCCATGGATAAGGTTTGAGGCGGTGTGGGGTGATGGTCTCAGGATGAAACTGTTCCACCTCGGGTCATCAGTCATCAGTTAAGTGTCTCATAAAAAACATGCAACCTAGATCTCTCACATACGCAGTTCACAACAGGGTTCAAACTCCTATGAGAATCTAATGTCCCCACTGATCTCACAGGGGGCGGATCTCAGGCGGTAATGTTTGCTTACCTACAGCTCACCTCCTGCTGCGCAGCCCAGTTCCTAAGGGACCTTGGTTCAGAGGATAAATGGTCCTTTTTCAGAAGACCATGTAGTAATGAGTATTGAAAGTCTTTAAAATCCTACATAAACTTTGACCAGCTATTCTGCATTTAGGAATAAACTCTAATACAATTATTTCAATCTACATAAAGATATAACTAAAAATAATTTAGTTATATCTAAAAGTAATTTATAATAAGAAAAAATTGAAGAACACCCTAAAATTCCAAAAACAAGAGTGTATTTAAATTGCTGTACAGCTTAGAAAATTTAATGTCCAGGTTAAATGTTTACATTGTATTTGATTTTAAAAAGTGGTGTGTGTATATGTAATATATCACTAATTGCCAGGCACTATTCTAAGCATTTAAAAAAATAAATTCCTTACAATAGCCCATAATGAGTTAAGTATGGTTATTAGCTCCATTTTGCATTGTTTTGTAATGTTTTTAAAAAGTTGGAAAACATGCAGTAAACATATACCCATACACATTAATTAAAAAGACTCAAAGAGACTTTACAAAATAATAGTACTGGTTATCTCAAGGTTAATATATGATTTTTATTTTCATTTGAATTTTTAAGTCTTCAATAAAAACATGTATTACTCTGTTATAAGGAGATTTGTTATTAAAAATAAAGTAAAAATACATGGAAAATCAACTCACTTGTATTATTTATATATAGAAATTTTCCTCAGGTTGGAACAGAAACTTGAAGGAAATAATTCAACTGCTTTTTCCTAAGGCTGTGGCCAATAGGTGACAAAGCTTGCAATGGGCAATTGACTATCTAATACTTTCTGACCAGATGTATGTCATCCAATTTTGCCACACAATTTTGCAACCTTCCCAATGCACACCAACTCTATGTGCTTTCTCAGATCCTAGGTAATAAAAAGCAACCGAAATCTTTATCACATTATTTGCACAAATATGTACAAAGTATTTTGAGTCTACTAGAGATTTGACTTCTACAAGTCACTTGACCTTTGAGCCTTGGTTTTCTCACCAGTAAAAAAGGAAATAATACCTTCCTCAAAAGCCCACATACAAAATGTCTTAGCTCATAATACTAGTTCAATAACTAAAATTTTTTAACTATTTTGTAAATTTCTGTAAATTACACGGCTCTTACTTACCGACAGGATAATTCTCCGTCCATAGCATCATGCTCATCTGTACTGGTGTATGTTAATCTTCCTCCTATAACTGTCCCAACTAAGTATACCAGCCATGCAAGACGTCCTAATACAGAATAAGAAAGAAAAAAGTTTAAGTAGTATTCATAGAAACATAGCTTATTTTGGGGGAAATTTCAAAATTAGCACAATGATTTAGTCTTCCAAACAAGTGATAAATTATTGTGAACTCAGTTCTTGATAGAAAGCAGATGGGTTTTAAGTTTATCAGGGCAGAACAGTGAAAATGGCATCGAATTTAGAGCCAAATAAAACTAATTTAAATCCTAGCTCTACTAATTTGCTATGTGATCTTGCATAAGTTACTTATCTCTTTAAGTCTTAGGGTTTTCATTTGTAAAATGGCAAAAACAGTATCTACAACAAAGACATGATTGAAAACAAATTTGAATACAAAACCCTAAACTGTCTAGGACCACATCTGTTATTCAGTCAAAATGTACTCTTATGATCCAAGGACCAGTGTCTTTTCTGAATGGTCAATGTCATGATAGTACCAATGAGATCATTTTAAATATTTCTCCGGCTTGGAGCATAATAGATAGTAATGAATTTATTCCTTCTGTATTTCTATACATGATGTATAAAAAAAATCTAAGATTTCACATTGTTTGACAGTAGAGTTAAATTCACAGCTGACAGCAGTAGAGGATTTTTAAAATCCACTGTTTTAAAACAGTGGCACAAATGGCAACATCTAGAGTCTTCATAAATCTTACTTTGGGGGCAGCTGAAATAGACTAATTCAGAAATGGAGGTATTTATTGAATGATTTTTGCTTAATGTATATTATTTTACATCTCTGGATTCATCGATCTAGGTAGTAGATACTCCAGTACTTCTGAGACCTTTATAAATAATTAACAACATAAAATTACCTTGCTAAAAACATATTTTTTGCTATTCTTAGAGAATGATTTTTCAAAGATGACTGACGTATTTCATAATACTGAAATCAACCATTTCTAACTAAGAAACCTTTTCAAGTAAAAATGTTTTTTTAAAGTTATGGAATTGAATAATGAAGAAAAGAGGCTATCTGTGCTTGTTAGAACACTCAGAAAGGATAAATAAAACGTAGAAAAAGAACACATTCTTTTTGTTTTCCCATGGATACTAGCAGTCATTATTATACTACAACTAATCAACAACTCTTTTATAATTTCTGGAGAGACACATCAACCTATTAGGGTGACAAGCTTCCCGTAAATTAGAAATTTAACCTGGCAAGTATTCACATCCTTTATTCTCTCACAAAACAACAATAAATCAGAACTGACCAGTTAAGCAGCCTTACACATTAGGAATGTGAAACAGATTGGGAGAACAAGAACGCTAATTTGATGAAGTAATCCATTAAAAAACAGACTAAAGTTTCAAGACATATAATTCATGAAAAAGGTAACAGAACAAAAAGTTCATGTAGGGAGTTGAAAGTATCCAGAAAGCTACCTTATGAATTTCAAAGTATTTTAGGATCAATATAAAAGGCTATCATATAAGGTCTACCTTGATGACCCTGCTTTCTCTGTAGGCTCTAGCAAGTGGTAGCTGCTTTATCTTCCACTTCTCATGTGTCTTGGGCCTTGAATATGGAGTAGGTGATCTTCATGTTCCTTATTTCTACTTACAGACATTTTCTCTTTCTTCATCATGAAAGCATTCATCTATCTTTACAGCTTAAATCATCAACGAAACTAACAAATATCCCTTCTTATTGCAATTATCTATTCTCCTGCAGATTATTTCCCATTTTTTGAATGTATTGGTTTTTGGCTGTCACTCTTTCCAACAATATTTATATCATAATCACTAGTGATTTTAACATCTACAAAGATGAATCTTACAACTCCAACAATCCTTTGTTCTACTGGGAATCTTCAGTCCATGAGCACATCACTTTTTGAACAGCTTCACTGAAATATAACTCACACACCAAACAAGTAACCCCCTTAAAGTACGTAATTCAATGTCTTTTAGTAAATTAACAGGGTTATGCAAGCAGCACCACAATCTAATTTTAGAACATTTTCATACTAGCTGTCATCCTTCATCCTACCCCTCTGCCCCTAACCCCCAAGCAACCACTACATTGTTAACTACAGTCACCCTACTCTATCAAACACTAGAACTTACACCTTTTATTAAACTGCATGTTTATTTATACTCATTAACCAACCTCTCTTCATCCTGCCCTCTCCGCCCCACCCACATGCCATTATCAGCTTCTCCTATCTATTACTCTACTCTTTACCTCCGTGAAATGAACTTATTATTATTATTATTATACTTTAAGTTCTGGGGTACATGTGCAGAACATGCAGGTTTGTTACACAGGTATACACATGCCATGGTGGTTTGCTGCATCCATCACCCCGTCATCTACATTAGGTATTTCTCCTAATGCTATCCCTCCCCAATTCCCCCATGCCCTGCTATCCCTCCCCTAGCTCCCCACCCCTGACAAGCCCCAGTTTGTGATGTTCCCCTCTCTATGTCCATGTGTTCTTATTGTTCAGCACCCACTTATGAGTGAGAACATGTGGCGTTTGGTTTTCTGTTCTTGTGTCAGTTGGCTGAGAATGACGGTTTCCAGCTTTATCCATGTCCCTGCAAGGGACATGAACTCATCTTTTTTATGGCTGCATAGCACTCCATGGTGTATGTGTGCCATATTTTCTTTATCCAGTCTATCATTGATGGGCATTAGGGTTGGTTCCAAGTCTTTGCTATTGTGAACAGTGCCACAATAAACATATGTGTGTGTGTATCTTTATAATGGAATGATTTATAATCCTTTGAACATATACCCAGTAATGGGATTGCTGGGTCAAATGGTATTTCTATTTCTAGATCCTTGAGGAATTACCACACTGTCTTCCACAATGGTTGAGCTAATTTACACTTCCACCAACAGTGTAAAAGTGTTCCTATTTCTCCACATCCTCTCCAGCATCTGTTGTCTCCTGATTTTTTAATGATCACCATTCTAACTGGCGTGAGATGGTATCTCAATGTGGTTTACTGTTGTTTTGTAGTAAATTCTGAAATTAAAAAAAATATGAATCTTCCAATTTCATTATTTTACAAGATTATCTTGGCTATTTTGGATCTCATGGATTTCCATATGAACTTTAGGACCAGTTTGTCAAATCCTGCGAAAAAAGTCACAGGATTTCAACATGGATTGCCCTAGATTTGGAGATCAATTTGAAGAGTATTGCCATCTTAACAATATTAAGTCTTCTGATCCATGACTATGAGAAGTCTTTCTGCTTATTTAGATCTTTAACTTCTTTCAACATGGTTACAGTGTCAGTACATAATTCTTACACTTCTTAAAATTTATGCCTATTTTATCCCTTTCAATAATATTTTAAATGGACTTCCTTTCTTCCTTACATATTCAATTGCTGATTGTTAAAAAATAGACATACCATTGATTTTATTTATTGATCCTGTATCCTGAAAGTTTGCTGATCTTTTTTACTAATTTTTGGGAATCTGCCATTTCTTCACTCTCACTTATATCCTTCACATATTCTCTACTCTATGTATCTAGCTTAAATTCTATTGTCAATCATTACAAATCTCTGCCTTGCATTTACATTTAGTTCCTCCTTTGCTATGACATACTCATCTTACAAAACCATAACTGTTTATGTCCAATACACCACTACTCTTCGCTGATATTCACACAGTTTAATATAACTGGGGAAAGATAAAACTATGCTGACCAGTCTTACCATTGATGTCACCTTCTCAGGCCTTACCAAGATATCCTACCAATTTTCAATACCTACCATGGTAGTCTGTCTTCAAATACTCATCACCGATTCCTTCCTTCCATATACGTACACGCCACCAAGAGGCAGAGTTTATTCTTCTAATCTTTGGAAATCTGGGCTGGACTGTAACTGTTCTGACCAATAAAATTTGGTGAAAGTGACACCATCCTAGTACGCTGCCTAACCTTTACAAGAAGTGGTAGATTCCTCCAGAATCTCAGAGAATGCTCACTCTGGGGAAGCCAGCCACCATTTAAGAAGACCATACACCCTGAGATCATTATACTATTGAGAGGCCTGATTTGTCATTTGGAGAGACTGAACAGAGAGAGAAATTCCCAACTAGATAGAGTATACACTCTAAGCATTCCAGCCCACACACCAGACTAGTGAGTAAAGAAGCATTCAGGCAACTCCAGCCCCAGCTGTCATCTGATTACAATGACTGCAAGACCCCTAAAGACAATCATCTGAGACTTATCAACCCCCAGAACACTGAGAGATAATAACACAACTGTTATCTGATAAGCCATCAAGTTCTGGTAATAGATAACACAATCCCGCAACATTTCATATCCTCCTTCCTTGCTTCATCAGTTTACATTTTAGCACTTCACATTTCCTAACATATTTTATGTATTGTAAACTGCATGAAAGCAGATGTTTTTGTCTGTTTTGTTCTCCACTGCATCTCCAGAGCCTAAAATAATGCTCTGTATATTGTACATTATCAATAGATATGGGTTACTGAATTAAGAAATCATTATATAGAAAATATAGCATGAAAAAGGAAAGAAAAGGTTAACATTCCCAATTTAGTAAATGCTTCAAAATGTAGACCCATTATTAATGAACGGTAATGGTAATTATATTTCTATTGCTTAAATTAAATAAAAGCAATACATGATATGATACAGCTGATCCTCATTGTTCTATAGATTCCATTATTTGTGAATTTGCCTACTTTGTAAAATTTATTTATAATCCCAAAATCAATACTCACAGTCATCTGCAGATGTGCAGAGTAGTGAAAATCTGTAGTTGTCCAGTACACATGTTTCAAGTCCAGGGCAAACAAAGTGAAACTCTGCCTTCTTGTTTCAGCTTCATAATGTAAACAAGTATGCTTTTACTGGTCTATCTACCACCACATTTTTTGTTTTTTGTTAGTGATTTCACTGTTTAAGATGACCTAAGCATAATGATGAAGTGCTATGCAGTGTTCCTAAAGAAAACAAGCTTGTTATGTGTCTTATGCAGAGAATGCATGTTAAATAAGCTTTGTTCTGGCATAAAAAGTAGTGCTGCTGGCTATGAGTTCAGTGTCAATGAATCAATACTACATATTAAATAAAGTGTCTTTCTATAAAAACATACATAAAAAAAGGTTATGTGTTGGTTGGCTGTTGAAAACGTTGTGGTCAGAGGCCCACAGGAGCAATGGTTCGGTATTTGCTAATTTATTGTTCACAGTGACTTTACATAACGTAACTACCAAACAACAACAATTAGCAGTGTTTCTCAGATTTTACAGAGGTCGCTATTAACAGACTATGCTCCAAGTGTGTGTGGGATATGAATCTGAAACATTGCAAGCATGACTTTTGGTGAATGTAAATGTAAATGTAATAACCTGTTCTATGGGAGTCACTCTTTTACTCTTTTAAAAATATCCTATTGTAAACTATTTCTCAAAATGAAAAATACTGAAATATAAATATCTTCCTTGTATATCAGTTTAGATTTTTAGATACTGGTTTCTTAAAACAAGCTTTATCATTATTAAAAATAACAGCAAAGATTTATATAGTAGTTACTCTGCACTAGGCACTGTTCTAAACATTGTATCTGTATCTACATTTATTTAACATTCCAAATCCCTATTTTAAAAGTGCAGAGCTGTGATTGAAATCTAGGGAATGAATTTCTAAAAGTTCATTCTCAAACTATTACACTTCTCAAGACTGGTGAAAGGGAATATTCCAACAATACAGTTGTCAATTAGCTAGACAGACCTTCATGATCTAACAATATCTTACAATCCAACAATCTCCTAAGGGTTTAACACATTATGAGTCCTAACCCTGAACTGTTCTCTAGCTGTCTCCTGAATCTGAACCACGGATGAGACTGCATATGTTTTGGGGATCATTACCAGGGAAACATTTCACACTTTTTTTGATTCCAAAAATGAGACACATAAAATGAATATTGGTTGATAAAGCTGAATTTAAAATAAGCAAGCTTAATTTTGGGGCTTACCAATAATGTAAACACAGAAATACCTGCCTACAAGTCCTTGACAAAACATCTACCTGAAAATAGAAAAAGACTTCACCATGCATGTAATTTGTCTATATTTCTCTATCGGAAGATAAATAATTTTTTTTTTTTTTTTT
>NW_016107515.1:2174688-2178449 GCF_001604975.1 Cebus imitator
TAGAGACGGGGTTTCACCATGTTGACCAGGATGGTCTCGATCTCTTGACCTCGTGATCCACCCGCCTCGGCCTCCCAAAGTGCTGGGATTACAGGCGTGAGCCACTGCGCCCGGCCGACAAATAATTTTTTTAAAAAAAAGCAGTACAATTTAGCTAGTAAGAGCAGAGCCTAGGTTCAAATCCTGCCTCTAGTACTTATTTACACTAGCTACCTAATCTAACAAGGATAATAATACCTAGCACATAGAGTCATGACAAGCACCAACTGGTATTTTGCATATAACATATATGAGTAAGTGCTGTAAGTGCTCAGTAAATGTTGGCTAGTATCACTATTATTAAATTGTCATCCCCTTTTAACGTGGTTCTATATCGGACCTACAAAAAACCATAAGACATATCAATATGTAACATTCAGGTTCTTTCTGTGCCTTACTTCAGATGCTGCTCAAGAAAATGAGGTCTTACAACAAGAATTTTTAAGTTCTTTCCTCTCTACCAAGAGGCTTATTACTAAAGCTAGTTACAATTAGCCATATACACATGTTAATGCTGTTAGTAAAACAAACACCCTGCAAACAGAAAAAAAAATTTCCAGGTTAAAGACATTTCAGGAAAACATTTGCTAAGTTATCTACTTTGTATCATGTTCTATGGCACGGATGTAACTAAATACACAAATGTATGCGAGACTGTGGGGCAGAGGACAGACTCCATGACCTGGGAACTGAACCTAGTCAGAGGCAGATAAGATAGAAGAAAAAAATCAATAATTTTTGCTATGCAGTATGATGAGCACCACTGGCTAATACCAGAACGACTAAATATAACAACGAACATCTAATCATAGAACATCTAAATACAAAATGTGAATTTCTCAAAATTTAAATTTGTACTAATTTCTTCAGCCTTGCAATTAAACTTATTAGATCAACGAATGCCTTGATAGCATGTGATTATGAACATTACATGCAAAGATAGCATATAATTATGAACACTTTCTTCTAAAATTACAGTAAATTTTGAAAGGAAGTTTATTTAGAGAAAAAATAGCATACATATGTATTCCGTTTTAGAAAGCAATGATTTCTATTCTATAAGAAATAGAAAAACAGATTATTTCTTAAGCCTTACAAATCAAACAAGTACTGAATGAGTTAGAATTAATGTTGGAAATAAACAGTGAAATATAAAGACATTATTATTGGCCACTCACAGTGACTCAGTGCCAGTAATATCAGCAATTTGGGAGGCCGAAGCAGGCAGATCACTTCAGGTCATGGGTTTGAGAACAGCCTGGGCAGCATGGCAAAACCCCATCTCTACCAAAAAATACCAAAATTAGCCGAGTGTGGTGGCATGAGCTTGTAATCCCAGCTACTCAGGAGGCTGAGGTGGGAGAATAACTTGAACCTGGGAGGCAAAGCTTGCAGTGAGCCAAGATCGCACTACTGCACTCTAGCCCAGGTGACAGTGAGGCCCTGTCTCAAAAAAAAAAAAAAGACATTATTATTAAGCTATCAAATATAATTTTGGTACTTAGGTGAATGAGACACAGTATTTCTCATAAATATTAAACTATTTCCTAAACCTGAACAATTTGGGACCCACAGTGTTTCAAACAGTAAACGTTAAGAAGGTACTTTGGGAAATAAGCTACTAACTGAAAGAAAAATACTATATGGTCTCATTCATATGCAGAATCTTAAAAAAAGTGGAATACATAGGAACAGAGTGTAAAATGGTGATTACTAGAGGTAAGGATAGGGAGGAAATTAGGAATTAGGTCAAACGGTACAAACTGCAGTTGTATAGGAGGAGTAAGTCTACTGATGCACAGCATGGGCACTACAGTTAATAATACTTTATTTGCTAAAAAAGTAGATTTTAATTGCTCTTACCACAACAATTTTAAAGACGGTAACTATGAAAGGTGATAGGATAATCTGGCTGACTGTAGTATTCATTTCACTATGCATTTCAAAACATCATGCTGTATACCTTAAATATATACAAAAAGTTATTTTGGTAACATAATTACATTCACAAAATTTAAAGAACCATGTAAATACATGTATCTAAATTGCATTTAGGGAAAAATATCTGCTACACGAGTTTCATATCTATAAATTTTTTAAAATCTCATTTTATAATAATATTAAATTTCTATTATAATTTTCCATTTTTCTATTTATTCCGAAATGTTCAGGGTACTCGTTTTAGCAGCTGTTCAAACATAGAACATTTTTTCCTTACCAAAATAATTATTGCTGTAATAATCTGTAATTATGGTTTATAACTGCAATAATCCCAAAGAAATCAGTCATTACCATAGATCACAAGTAATCGTTAACTACTGTTAATGACCTATTTCTTAGGGATTATTGTTTTCGTAAACCATGACCATATCACCACAAATACAGAAGAGCAAGACAATATAATACAAATGAGATCATAATATAATAATAAACTTATTTTGTAACATTAAAAGCCATTAAGCATCTAAATTAAAGCACACACAACAAGAGCATATAATTTTCTTTGTTCAACACTAACTGAAGTGTTTACACACCAAAAAAAACTGAATACTACTACACACAGTGTATACAAACTACAGCCACATTAGGCATTTTTCATAACATGAAACAATCAATTTTAAGCGGACCACAAATATCTCTAAAAGGGCAGACAGATTCCTTCCCACTGACCTTTTGGCTAATGCTATTAAAACTTTTCTAAGTACTAGGCATTATATTACAGACTTTGAGATGTTATTTTACTAAAACTGTATAGTATATCCAACTATAAAAACTCCTTCAGTTTATATCAACAAAGAATGATGTTTGACATTTTATTCAAGAGACAGTCCTATTTAACACCACTAAATTATTTCCTTTCAACTAACCAATTCATATATTTTTAACATTTAGACTTTCATTCAATATCGTTTTGAAGAAAAATACATCTTTTCCAACCGAATCTCTTTACATTTTAATGTAATAACTGACATATATGAAAACAGATTTGTAATGCACATGAAATGTAACAAAACAAATGTCTACCCAATAAAACTATGAAGGCACTACCAGTACTGTCACACCTACCTCCATACCCTTCCCTTAGCTTGTCCACCTACCTTCCACCCTAAAAATAACCATGATCCAATATTTGCTGCTTATTATTCTTTTAGTTTGTTAAAAGTTTCATCACATATGTATATATTCCTAAACAATACACTTCAAGTCTCATTTGTTTGGAAACTTTATTAAGTTTCATGCTGTACATAGCTTCCTGAGCTGCTTTTTTTTTCCCATTAAACATCTTACCTCTGACACTCATCCTTACAAGGTATAGTTCATTCATTTTTATTGTTATATAATATTGTATAATTACATTATGTTGTATTTATTTATCCATCTTCATGTTGATGGGCATCTGAGCTGTTTCCACTTTTCGCCATTATAAACAATAATACTATGAACATTACTGCACGTCTTGTGTACAGATTTTCTAGCGCAGCAATCCCCTACCTTTTTGGTACCAGGGACAGGTTTCGTGGAATCCAATTTTTCCACAGACTGGTTAGGAAGGGGAGGTGATGATTTTGGGATGAAACTGTTCCACCTTAGGTCAGCAGGCATTATATATATTAGATTCTCATAAGGAGAATCTAACAAGGAGCGTGCAACCTAGATTCCCTCCTATGAGCAGTTTACAATAGGGTTCACGCTCCTATGAGAGAATCTTTTTTTTTTTTTTT
>NW_016107515.1:2178664-2219367 GCF_001604975.1 Cebus imitator
ATCTCTTGACCTCGTGATCCACCCGCCTCGGCCTCCCAAAGTGCTGGGATTACAGGCGTGAGCCACCGCGCCCGGCCTCCTATGAGAGAATCTTAAATGCCGATGCCGATCTGACAGGAGACAGGGGGCGGAGCTCAAGCGGCAATGCTTGTTCACTGGCCGCTCACCTCCTGCTGTGCAGCCCAGCTCCTCGCAGGCCATGGACCAGTACCACTTCATGGCCTGTGGTTTGGGGACCCATGTTCTAGAGGACACATGTAAGGGTGCAAGCATCAGGTCAATAAGTATTCAAATGTTTCACTTCCCAAGATTACATCAAATTCATTTCTATTTCATTTCCGACTGATTCCACTTTATACTCCCACCAGAAGTGTGTAAGAATTCCTTCTGACTCATATTTTTCTGTAAGATTTCTTATGACTTTATTCCCAGTAGACTAGAAAATATATTTCATGTAGTCTATTTCTTTTATTAGTAATGAAGTTGGGCATTTTTTGAATATATGCACCACTTAAGTTTTTCTGCCAGATGCCTATTTGCTATTGATCATATTCCTAAATAATTGTTTATTTTACTGATTTGTAAGAATTCTTCTTATATTCTTCCAAATGGTGATTCTTGCTTATTGTGTGTGTTGCAAATATCTTCTAAGTTCTTGTCTCTTTCTTTTTTAAGTCAGTCAATTTTAGTAATTATTTTTTCTAGAAATTTGTTTCATTTATTGACCTTAGAAAATAGCGAGAATGGTTTTACCTTTTAAATCTTTGCTGTAACCATAATTACATATCTTCCATTTGTTCCTAATAGTATATATTTGTTAATTCGTTCTTCCTAATCACGAGAGGTTTATCAACCTTATTTGTCTTTTTAAAGATCTCACTTCTGATTTTTTTTCTACTGAATCTTTATTTTTTAGTTCATTAATTTCTGCTCTTAGTTTCCTTCTTTCTTTGTTCTCAGGGTTTAATCTGTTCCTGTCATTCTAACTTCTCAAGTTAGATGCTTAGGTCTCAACATTCTGGCCCTTTTTCTTTTCTACACATGCTTTTTGGCCAATAAATTTCCTTTGGATTAAGTCACTATATTCCAAAAATGCTGTATTTCTTGTGTATTAGTGTTCACTCTATTTTTAAATTTTCCTCAAGATTTCTTTTGCCTCATATTTAGAAGCATATGTTTTAAATTCCCAAATACATGGGGTTTTGTGGGGCTTTTGTTTTGTTTTGCAATTTAGTTTTTTTTTTTTTTTTTAACCAATCTGCAATTTAAACTACATTGCAAAAAAAAAAAAAAAAAAAAGTGGTCTCTATGACACTGAGTCACTGAAATTTGTTGAGATTCACTTTATATACTAATACTTAGACAATTTTTTGAAAGCATGCCATGTGTCCTGGAGAAAACTGGTATTTTCAAATTGTTGGTTCCAGTGTTTTATACATATCAATTCATTAAAGCCTGGTAATCATACTGTTCAAATCCTGTCTAAATTAATTAACTTATTACTTATTTGATATACCAACAATTAAGAAGTGCACCGCAACCTTCCATTATGGTGGTAGGTCTGTCCATTTCTCCCTGTAGGACTACCAATTTTTGCTTGATATGTTTTGAGACTACTTCATTAAGTTCTACATATCTAAAATTGTTATACAGGTTGAGTAACCCTGATCTGAAATGCTTGGGACCAGAAGTGCTCTCAATTCTGAATTTTTTCAGATTTTGGAATATTTGCATGCTTGGATGACAATACCAATTCCAAAAACCCAAATTCTTAGTGCTTCAATGAACATTTCCTTTGAGCATCATATCAGTGCTCAAAAAGTTTTATATTTTGGAGCATTTCAGATTTTAGATTTTTGAACTTGCGGTGCTCAACCATTCCCTTTCTGGTACACAAACCATTAGCTCTAGTTGTAATAATGCTTTTTATCTTAAAGTCATTTTTGTTTAACAATGACCCTAGCCTCCTATAGGTTCATATTTGCATAGCACATTTTAAAATATCCTTTTTCTTTCAACTTTCCATGTTTTAATGTTTTGAGTATATAACTTATAATTAGCATTTGGCTATTTAAAAATATTCTAATTCATGACCTGGTTTAATTACAAATTTAACTCATTAATGTTTATTGGATTAATAACATTTCTGGAACAGTCCTACATTTTTTTTAAATTGTCTATTGTTGTCCTATTGTCTCTGGTTCTTTACTTTCCTCCTTTCTTGGCTATAAAAAAATTGAATTTGCTTATTTTTCTATTTTATTATTCTCCCTTTGCTGGGTTATGGAAAATAATCATACAGTTTCTACTCTTGAAGTTGTTACCCTTGAAGTGCTGTCATTTTCATTCCCTTCCTAAATAAGACAAGGACTTAAAACAATTTTAATTATCATCACTCCCCCTACTCTCTCTCTGACATGCTTGGTCTTTTGGTGTTTTTACTCTGTTCTTTTTTAATTCCACAAATTAAACATAATATTTTTTATACAGACTATATATGTTAAAATATATGTGTTTACAGCCAGGTGCAGTGGTTCATGCCTGTAATTTTGGTATTTTGGGAGGCTGAGGTAAGCAGATCATTTGAGGTCAGAAATTCAAGACCAGCCTGGCCAACATGGTGAAACTCCATCTCTACTAAAACAATATAAAAAAATTAGCCAGGAATGACACATGCCTGTAGTCCCAGCTACTCGGGAGACTGAGGCAGGAGAATGCCTTGAACTTCGAAGGCAGAGGTTGCCGTGAACTGAGATCACACCACTGCACTCCAGCCTGTGCAACAAAGCAAGACTGCATCTTAATTTATGAGTTTACCAATTTCCATGTACTCCTTTTCTTCCTTTTGGGATCATGTCACTTTTTCCTCAAAAATAACGTTTAAAATGTTTCATGAAAACCTTTAATGAAAGATCTGCTAGTAGAAAATTTTGTTTTCATTTGTCTGAAAATCTCCATTGTTCATTCTTGAAAGATACTTTTGCTGATATATAATGATAGGATGGCAGTTTTTTTGCTCAGTTATTTAAGAACAATATTCTAACATCTTATGGCTTCCATTTTTACTGTTGAGAAGTGAGTTATCGGTCCAATTTACATTACTTTGTAAGTGATCTTTCTTCTCTAGCTGCTTTTAAGATTTTGTCTTTGGGATTATATAGTTTGGCTAAAGTGTTGTTTTGTTTCTTATGGGTGTATGTTGGGCTTGCTGTATTGATGAATTCATGTCTTCTATTAAGTCAAAAAATTCTCAGAATTTTCTCAGTTATCACCTCTCCTCTTTCCTCTATTCTTTCTTTCTGGGACTCATTTTGACATATCTGACCTTCTCATTCCATCCTTTAATGTCTCTTCTAATATTTTCATTTTCCTTTTATCCTGCAGTCTTGAAAATTTCTTCAGTTCTTACTGCCAGTTTGCTAATGCTTTCCTCAGTTGGGTCCAATTTACTGTTTAACACATCCATTAAATTTTACATCACAAAGTTTTCAATAAAAAAAGTATTTTGAGGTCCTTTTCATATCCTCCTGTTTTTTTTTTCACACTCCTGCTATTTGCTCATTTGTGATTCTATTTTTCATTTCTTTAAACATTTCACATATAATTGCTTTATATTCCTATCCAATTCCAACATCTTAAGAGTCCTTAGGAGGTAGGGGTTCTACATCAAATAGATAACTTTTATTAATTTTGTTAGTGCCCATTCGTGGCAGCTTATTTTGTTGTTTATGTGCTGGCTTTTATTGCTTTTGTTTATTATGAACACTTGCCTACCTTAATCTACAGGATTCCCAAGGCCCTAAATTATGGTTGCTACCCTTTGGAGAAGGTTTTAATTCACTTCTGTTGGAAGCCAGGGTATCTACCAATTTAGAACCATTTTACACCCGTTTGAGGGTTCAACATAATACAAGAGTCTCAGGTCTGGCATACCTATCTTGCTACCGGCCTAAGGCTTTGTCACCAATTTTATCACTGACATTGATAATCTGTCTTTGAGAGCAACCCTGCCTTTTGCCCTTGTTTGCTGTTTGACCACTCTGATTAAAGTTCACTTTTTGATCTGCGTGATGGGACAGGTTGGGAAGGAAGAGGTCAGAGAAAGGAGAGACAGAATCATAGAGCAGAGGAGTGGGAAGAAAAAAAAGACTAAGAAATTTCATGTACTTACTGTAAGCCCAGGATCTGACTGTTTTGCAGCTAAAAGGCCTCTCAGAGGATCTAGTTGACCACACTGAAGTTATTACTGACTCTTTACTTTTGAAGAACCAAACACTAATTGTCTGTGTTGTATACGAAAAAAAATGTGATTTTATAGGTAGTTGGCTAAACACAATCCAAATTATAAAATAACACAATCCAAACTAATGTCGGCACACAGAACACAAATCTGAAATGATAAAATATTGCCATTGTGTCATCAGTCAAAACAAAACCAGTAACACTACAACAGAAGTTTGCAGAGTCACGTGTAAAGATACTCAACTGAAAAGACAAGTTGGGACTGAAATCCAGCCTGTGATCTACTCACCAATCTATTTACTCTAGCACGCTGTTGCACTGGCCTGGATGAAATGGAATGCTTTTCTAATTTGCACAAAGGTACCCAATGTACTACTGAGCTGGGGGAAGAGTAAAATAATCCTCAATGTCCAAAAATAATGTGAGGGCTGAAATTTAGAAATAGGCACAGATACAACTAGAGAGTTTGAGCTTCTCCTCTGATGGCCAAAGGAAAAAGCCTAGGACAGGATCAATGTGAGAAGTCCAAAAAAGCTGATGCAAAGGGTTACACCCTAAATGAAAATACAAACTGGGGGAAAAATGTGCCCTAAACAAAGAAAGACAACACAGAAGCCTGTGTCACTTGACCTCAGTGCTAAGTGTAGAGGAGGAAAAAACCCTTTAAGTCAGACCTCACATCGTTTGTGGCCTAAATACCAGTGTGATATGAAATTTTCTTTCTAAGAAAATAATTTAAATGGAATTAAGTTGGTGTCCTCACCTCCCCACCTCCATCTACCAAATGAACTAAACACTCCGGTTAAAAGACAGAGATAGTCAGAATGAATTTTTTAAAAGAGAACAACTATATATCACCTACAAAAGACACACTTTAAACATAAAGGCACAGACAGATTGGAAGTAAATAGATGGAGAAAGATATACTACATAAACAGTAAGCATATGAAGACAGTAGTTACCGTAATATCAGAAAAGACAGATTTCAAGAGAAAGGTCAATTAATAAGGAAGACATAACAATTACAAATGTTTACACGATGCAAAAATTGATGGAATTAGAATATAAATAATTCCACAATCATATTTGGAGATTTTAACAACCCTCTCTCTGTAAACAACAGAAGTAGACAAAAACATCAGTAAAGACAAAGAATATGTGAACATTATCATCTTAATTTACATTTATAAAATATTATACCCAACAATAGCAAAATACATATTCTTTTTAAGTGTATATGCTATGTTTACCAGGACATAGCCAGATTCTGGGTCACACAACAAGTCTTAATAAATTTAGAAAGGCTAAAATCACACAAAATGATATTTGACCAAGGAAAAATTTAAAAATCAGTAACAATAACTAGGGAAACCTCAAATATTTGTAACTTAAAAGCACACTTCTACATAATCCATAAATTCACAAAGAACAAAGAAATTATCTTTAAATGTAAAAAAAAAAAAATAACAAAACTTGTGGGAAGCAACTAAAGTAATGTTTAAAGAAATATTTATAGCTTTAAATGTTTCTATTAGAAAAGACCAAAAATCTACAACTCAAAGATCTGGAGTTTGCACCCAGAATTAGAAAAGGAATATTAAATAACATCCAAGGTAAGTATAAGGCAGAAAATAATAAAGCTGAAAAAAAACAATGAAACAGAAAATGAACGAAGAATAAAGAAGATCAATGAAATTTTTAAAAATGGTTCTCTGAAAAGATCAACAAACTTGATAAAATTCTAGTTGGGTCACTCAGAGCAAAAGAAAATAACAAAATTATCAATCTCAACTTTAACTTCTGAAGATACTAATAACAATGGAATATTAAGAATAATTTTATTCCAATAAATTAAAACATTGAGCAAATTCTTTGAAAGACACAAATGACTAAATTCGACCCCAAGGGAAACAGAAAATTTAATAGCTCTATGCTGATTAAGGAAAATGAATTCACAATTGTAAACCCTCTTGGTCCACTAGCTTCAGAGATGAATTCTATCACTCTTAAAGAAGAAATAAAAGTAATATTACACAAATTCTTTCAGAAGCTAGAGGAGGAAGAGGGAACACTACCTGACTCATTTTATGAAGCCGGTATCACCATGTTACCCAAACGAGGCAAAGTCACCACAAGAAAACTACAAACCAATATCCTTCACAAACATTGATATAAAATAACAAAAGTGTTGCAAATTGAATTTAACAATTTCTAAAGAAACATTATATTATGACCAAGTAGGATTTATCCTGAGAATGCAAAGCTGGTTTAACATTGAAAAAATCAATTAATATAATTCACAACATCCATAAAATAAAGGAAATAAGTCATTTGAACAGATGCATAAAAAGTCTTTCTTTTTTTTTAGATGGAGCCTCGCTCTGTCCCCAGGCTGGAGTGCAGTGGCACGATCTCGGCTCCCTGTAACCTCTGCCTATGGGATCCAAGGGATTCACCTGCCTCAGCCTCCTGAGTAGCTGGGACTACAGGCATATGCCACTACGCCCAGTGAATTTTTGTATTTTTAGTAGAGGCAGGGTTTCAGCATGTTGGCCAGGGTGGTCTCAATCTCTTGACCTTGTGATCCGCCTGCCTCAGCCTCCCAAAGTGCTGGGATTACAGGCATAAGCCACCACATCCGACCAAAAAGTCTATTTTAAAACCCAAAAATAACATGCTATTCATTATAAATACCATAAGGTATTGAAGAGAACGTCCTCAAACTTATGAATGTCTTCAAACAGCATACAGATAACATCATAGACAACAGCAAAATGTTCAATGCTTTCTATTTACAAATGGGAACAGCATACAGATAGCATCATACTCAACAGCAAAATGTTCAATGCTTTCTATCTACAAACGGGAACAAGGCAAGAATGTGCCCTTCTTAACACTTTTATTCAACACTGTACTGGAAGTCCTATCCATAGAATAAGACAAGACAAATAAATAAAAGACATGGAGACTGGAAAGATGACATGAAACTATACTTGCAGACAATATGATCACATAGACAATCCTAAGAATCTATAAAATAGTTATTAGGACTAATAAATTTAGCAAAGTTATAAGACACAAAGACAAAATTCAATTCTGATTTAATAGAGTAGTAGAGAATAATCAGGAAATTTACAATAGCATCAAAAATGCATAGACATAAACTCAGTGAACAATTTCAATAACCATATACTGAAAAGAAGAAAACATTGCAAAGAAAACTAAATGTTCATGAACTGCAAGCCTCAATATTGTTAAGTTGGCCCAAACTGATGTGCACATTGAGGTAAACACTACCAAAATTCTAACACCTACTTTGAAGAAACTGAGGTGACGCTAAAATTAATTAGTAAAGGAAAAAGACCTAGAAAAGCCAAAACTGTTTTGAAAAAAAAAGATAAGGTTAAAGAATTTGTATTTCCTGATTTCAAGAATTATTAAAGCTACAGTAATCAAGACAATATAGTATTAGCATAAGGATAAACATATAGATCAGTAGTACAGAACAAAAAGTCCACTAATAGACCCTAGCATTTTATGTTCAACTGATTTTTGACCAAGATGTCATGGTAATTCAATTGGGGCAAAAGACAGTCTTTTCTATAAATGACGTTACGACAACTGAATAACTGTAAGCTTTGACCCTTATCTCACAACACTCATAAAAATGAACACCAATTGATTATAGAAATCACAGAAGTCTTCACAGCATTAGGTTAGAAAAGATTTCTTAAACACAACAACTTCAAGCCATCAAGAAGAAAGTGAAACAGTAGACCATCAAAATTAAAAACGTTTCGCCTTTGAAAAACAGTTAAGACGACAAACCATAAACTGAGAGAAAATATTTGTAAAACACATATGTGAAAAAAAGATTGTATATAGAACTCTTACGATCCCATAGCACATACAAAAGAGCCAACAATCCAATTTAAAAATGGACAACAGACTTCTCACAAAATAAGAAATATGAGTGGCAAAAAAGAATAGAAAAGATGCTTAACATCATTAATTATTACAGAAATGTAAATTATAACCACAATGAGATAACACTAGACACCCAGTAGAGAGCCTAAAGAAAACAGATGATAGCAAATGATGGCAAGGATGCAGAATAAGTGAAACTCTTATACAGTGTTAATTGGAATGAAAAATGACATACCCACTTCATAAAACTGTTTAGTAGTACTTTATAACATTAAACATACATTTACCATACAACCCAGCACTCATCTTAAGTATCTATCCAAAAGAAATGAAAATTTCTTCTACATACAAATATTTGTCTAAAAATGTTAAGAGCATCATTACTTGCAATAACCAAAAACTGTTAAGTGTAATTCAATGTCCATGAGCTGGAGAATGGATAACCTATAGTAAAGTCATACTATGGAATACTATGCAATAACAAAAACAAAATAAATACAACATATTTGAATCTCTAAAACATATGCTAAGCAAAAAAGGAAAAAGATATTTGCAACTCTGATCACAGAAAAGGGGCTCACTTTCCTAACTATAAAAGCTCTTAGAAATCAATGAGAGAAAAAAAAGGACGAACAACTCAACAGAAAAATGAGCAAAGGAAATGAATAGCTCATTTACGAAAAAAAAAAAAGACCAAATAGCTCTTATCTAAATTTAAACAATGTACAACCTCATTGATAAGAGAAATGCAAAAGTTAAATTACACCGAGAAACCATTTTTCACACACAGGATTGTCTAGAATTCAAAGAAATACCTAATGTAGATGATGGGTTGATGGGTGCAGCAAACCACCATGGCACAGGTATACTTGTATAACAAACCTGCACTTTCTGCACATGTATCCCAGAAATTAAAGTATAATATATATATTGTCCTATGAAGAAAACATGAAAATAATCTCATACATTTCTAGTGAACAAGTAAATGGTATAACCCTTACAGAAAACAACTGGGCAACATTTGCAAAATTACAAATACATTAACCTTCCACTTAACAGCAATTCCGCTAGGAGAAACTTACCTTATAAACTCACATAAACATAAAATGACATGTACAAGGATTATCTGTACAGAAATACTTTTAATAGGAAAAGATTGTAAATCACTCAAATCATTGTCAACAGTGGATGAAATGGTTAAATAAATTATGATATATTCAAAAAGTAAAATATTATGTATGTATATATAAAAAAATGAGTTCTCTATATATTAGAAAAATAGCTATAAAACACTTTAAATAAAAAAAGCAAGAAGTAGAGGAGTGAGTATGGTATGCTGTATTCTATGTAAATAAGGGAGGTGAGAATTGATATATTCATAACTGTTTATGCATATAGAAACTTTGGAAAGACATGCAAAACTATAAGAATAACTACTTGCTAGAGTAAAGAAAGGGAGGACAGATATAGCACTGGAAAAGAACACATTTTAATTTTTTAAAAATATTTGCAAAATGAAATACATTACCTCTTCAAAAAAATTTTTGTGAATTAATCAAAATCAAGTTTGATATGAAATAACTAAGAATATCACACTATGCAGCAGACAGGTTACAAACTTCGAATTATATTCACAATTCAAAAACCTAAATGATTAAATGTCAAAATACATAAAAGACCTACAAATCGGTAAAAAAAAAAAAAGCAATCCAGTGGTGAAGTGGAAATGAACAAAAGAGATCCTGTACATTTCACTGATGATGACCCAACTAACAATCAATACACAAAAAACGATACTAAACTTCATAATCAGCAGAGCCAAAAGTAAAATACTCATGAGGTATATTATTCTCAACTAGATCATCAAAAATGTAGGTATAATAATATGAGCTGTTGGCAATAATCTAGGTCCAGGTCAGCAAGCTACCGCCTATAAGACAGCCTCCTGCTTTTGTAAATAAAACTTTACTGAAACACAGTAGTATGGTCTATGGCTGCTTCCTACCTACAAAGGCAGACTTGAGCAGTTGCAATGGAGACCTAAAACATTTACTATTTGGCACTTTAAGAAAAAGTTTGCCAATTCCTGATAGAGATTGATGGGAACACTTGAACACTATTGGTAGGCTGTCAAGTAGTACAATCACTTCATAAAACAGTTTAACAGTACCACTAAAGCTGAATAGATAATGGATAAACACAACAATTGTTACAGAAGCACTGATTTTATTAGCAAAAACCAGAAAACAAATGCCGAGTAACAAGAGAATGCATAAATAAACTGAGGTACATTCGAACAACGTAACAGTGCATGACACTGAAAATCAAGTAACTACAGCTATATGCATCAATATCAGCTGTCATAAATAAAATTCTGAGAAATGATAAGAACAACATTGTCAAAGAATAAATATAGTATATGAGTTAATTTGTATAAAGTTGAGAAATATGCAAAATCACGTATCATTTTCAGAATGCACACGTATGTGGTAAAACTCTGAAGAAAAGGCATGAATTGATAAACACAAAATTCAAGATTGTTAAGTATTTTCTGTTGATAGGAAAGAGGACAGATTTGGAAAGAAGAACAAAAAATGCTGCAAAGGTATTGACAATGATATGTTGCCTAAGCTAGGTAATAATGTTTGTAGTCACTGCTATTCTCTATGTCTCAATATATTAAAATATCCTTTTATATGAATTTGATATTTAATAATTTTCAAAACTCTACTAGAAGAATAAACCAATAATGAAGAGACTAAACGCTGCAAAAGTGTTAGTTCTCTCCCATTTAATTTGTAAATAAGATACTAATATTGTAAAAGAAAAAGAACACTGAAGTAGAGACTATCTCACACTATCTAGCCCCTCGGCAGTATTGTCTGACTTAAAGCAAGATGGACAGATAATAAAGAAAAGGCATTTTAGAAAAACATTATTCAAATGTAAAGGATAATGTTTTAAATAATTTTTTGAAAGTTAAGATGGGAAATCACTGGAAGTAAATTTAATTATGATCCCTTACTAAATTCACTTTCCAATACGAGATAAACAAATATGAAAAACAACTTCAGAACTATAATTATAAAGTGCTTTCTACTAGAAATTTCCATTCCCATAATGCATCTTATCAAGGACATCTGAAAAATGTATTAATTTTACTCCCTCTGTTCCTGAAAGGACCTAAAAGGATATACAGAAATAAATACCTCCTCCTTTGATAAAGGATTAAAAACAAAATAATGAAGAAACTGAGGAATAAAAATAATCGTAAAGCCATAATGAAGGCTAATACATAAAAGCAAAATCATAATGAGATCTAATATTATTTTTTATTGCTGAAATTGGGTTCTGAGTTTGCAATCAGGTATACCAAAGAAGAAAACACAAAGAGTTAAAAGACAGCTTATGTTCATAAACTATCTGCTCAAGGGCCATTATCAATTTTTCTTGATATTGATTCCAGAGAGAAGTACATCCTATGAATCTTATATAAAAGAGAACTGAAAAGAAAAATCAACGATCAATTTACCTATATACCCAGGAGGTTAATAAAATGAATGTTTATTAGGGAACCAGGAATTGGGGAAAATACATCAAAATAATTTGCAGTAAAACTATTAATGTGATTAATTATGTTACTTAATATTCAACATAATACTTAGTAGTCATATAAAGTTCACTGACCTTCCTGAATTGTGATGTCCACAGTTATACCAGAAGCTGAATGCAGAAGTTTTTGGTAATTCTGTGCATTTTGGTCGAATAACTGCACAAGAAGAGCACATGTCTTTTCATATTCACATCTGCTGACAGTGCACAATTGCTCCAATTGCTGAAACACAGTAGCAGTGTCATCCAGTGGGTCATCTAAGTGATCTCTGCAAACACAGAGTAAGTTTGCAGACAACATTAGAATGTGAAGTACTTTTATTCATCACAAATAAACTTCATGTTAAATAAAAATTCTATCATAAAGGAATTTAAAAAACTGAAGCAGGAGGATCACTTGGGGCCAGGTGTTTGAGACCACACAGACCAACATAGCAAAATCTTGTCTCTAAAAATGCAAAAATTAGCTGGGCATGGTGGCACACACCTGTAATCCCAGCTACTGAGGAGGCTGAGGCATGAGAACTGCTTGAACTTGGGAGGTGGAGGTTGCAGTGAGCCAAGATCACGCCACTGCACTCCAGCTAGGGTGACAGAGTGATACTCTGTCTCTAAAAAAATAAAATAAAAATAGAAATGTATTAGAAGGTAAAAAATAAAACTGTCTATATCTGAAGATGGCATGATTATGTAAATAGAAAACATTTTTAAAAACACAAAAAAGCTACTCAAATTAATAGGTAAGTTTACTAAGGTCACAGCATACAAGGTCAATCTACAAAATGACCTGTATTAATATATACTGGCAGTGAACAATTAGAAATTGAAATTTCAAAAACAGTATCATACAAAGGCATTAGGAAACATAAAGTATCAATTAAATCTACCTAAATGTATGTAAGATCCGAAGGCTAACAACCATAAAACACTTGATGAAAGAAATCAGAGAAGAGCTATATAAATGAAAAGATAGACATGCTCACAGACTAAGAGACCCAATGTTGTTCACATGTCAATTCTTCCAAGTTAATCTATAGTTTCAATGCAACCCCAGTCAAAATCCCAGCAGAACTTCTTTGTAGAAAATGAGAAACTGATTCAAACATTTATATGAAAAAGCAAAGAAAGCAGAATTGCCAAAACAATTTTTAGAGAGAAAAGCAAGTTAGAGGTTTCAAAGCTTATTATAAACCTATAGTAATCAAGACAGGGTACTGGTGAAAGAAGAGACACATAGATTAATGAGGACAGAGTCCAGAAATAGAACTACATGTATGTGGTAAATTAAGTTTTGACAAAAGCATAAAAACAATTCAATGGAGAAAGGATAGTCTGTTATACAAATGATGTTGAAATAACTGGTCATCTATATGCCAACAAAACAAAACAAAACAAAACAAAAACCTCTAGCCTTATCCCAGGTAATATACAAAAATTAGCCTGAACAAGATCACAGGCTAAAATGTAAATTCTAAGACAATAAAACTTCTAGAAGAGAAAATAAAAGAAAAATCTGTGACTTTGGACTAGTTTCCTTAGGTATAACAACAAAAACATAATACGTAAAAGAAAAAATAAAGAATTGGACTTTGTCAAAATTTAGAATGTCTGCTCTTCTAAAGACTGTTAAGAAAATGAAAAGGCAAATAACAGAGAAAATATTTTGAAAACACATAATAGAAAGACTTGTGAAGAAAATATACAGACTGCTCAAATCTCAATATAAGAAAATATACAACCCAATTAAAAAATGAGAAACGGATTTGACTAGCATATTACCAATGAGTACATACAAATGGTAATAAGTGCATGAAAATATGCTCAACATTATTAGTCATTAAGGAAAAACCACAAAGAGGTATCACTACACACCTATTAGAATGAGTAAAATTTTTTAAAACCAACAATATAAAGTGCTAGTGAGAACACAGAGCAATTGAATTTTTCATACATTGCGAGTGGGAATGCAAAATGGTACAGCCGCTTTGGAAAATAGTCTGGCAGCTTCTTATGAAGTAAAATATATAATTACCATACATCCCAGGAATCCCACACCTAGGTATTTACCCAGGAGAAACAAAAACTTATGTTCATACAAAATCTGTGCAGGAGTATTTACATCAGTTTTATTTACAATTGCCAAACAACTCAAATGTCCAGCAACAGGTGAATGGGTAAACAAACTGATATATCCATAAAAATGGAATAGTCAGCAATTTAAAAAAAGTACTAACACAACACAGAGGAATCTCAAATGCATTATGCTAGGTGGAAAAAAAAATCAGACTAAAAAGCTGCTTACTATATGATTTCATTTATACAACATTCCGGAAAAGTCAAAAAAGTTACAGGGACACATAATAGATCAGTAACTGCCTGAGATGGGGGTGAGGAGGGGGTTGACTAAAAAGGGAGCCCAAAGAACTTTCTGGACTGATGGAACTATTCTCTATCTCGCTTGTGATGGCAGTTATACAACTGTATGTACTTGTCAGAAATCATATAACTGTACACTAAAAAGGGTGAATTTTAAATTTATACCTTAATCTTAAAGAAATTCCAAGATGCAAAAGGAAATACAACAAAAACATTTAGCTTTTCAATACCTCACAACTATGGCAACCGATTCCAACCGAGAAGTGATAAAGGCCTTCGTAATTTCTGGTGCATAAGTGTCTAATAGGTGGGGTTCGGTTGATTTCACAAAAGGAACTGACGCTACCATCCTTTGCCACAGAGTTAATAAATAATGAACACTGTTAGGAGCAAATTCCCAATGCTACAAAGAAATAAAGCAGAAGTTATTTAAAATATTACATCTTCCTACAGTAAGAATTACAGAACAAAATTACTAAACATACATTTTTAAATTAACTTTTATTCTTATCATATAACTAATGAACACTTAATATAGCAAATTTATAAATGCAAAAAAGAATAAAGAAATCAACATCTCTATTATTCTATAACATCTCTATTATTCATTAAAATGTTACTCTAATCATTCCATGAATATTTTTCAGAGTTGACATCATATGAAAAATATGGTTTTGTAGCCTCTCCCTTAAACTTATAAAAAGAACCTTTCTATAATATAATCTACAAAAATTTTATTTCTTCACATATTTTATTATAGTTTCTCAAGCCATTCTTCAATTATTAAGTAGCATCTCAATTTTTGTTATATACATTGCAATGAACTTTATCTAAAATTGCAATGAACATTTCCAGCAAAGTAATCAAATTAATAGATATTTTAAAAATACCCCCACCAACCCTGACCAAGAAGTTGTTTAAAAACTGGCTACAGCTTAACATAATTACTTATTTTTACCTACCTGTAGGCTAGCAATGGTAAAATTAGCAATCAATCTAATAACTTCAGGATATTCCTTCACCGTAACTAATTCTCCCAGCTGATAATTTGTCTTTAAACGAGCCAAAAATCGACAAAATTCATGGTAATTACCTGGATCAGACAAACCCTAAATTATGAGACAAAAAGAAAGGCTTAAAAACAAACCAACCTACTGATAGTAAAATCAGTAAAACCCCAAAGCATCTTAAGTCTCCCAATTTTCATGAGTACTTACTTAAAATACTCGGTGTCAATTGTGTAGTCAACAATGTAAAAAAAAATCAAGGGATTCCTGCTACGTTTAGTTTTGTCATCAATTATTAACAATAAGGAATCCAAAGTAGAGGCCTAGAAAGAAGATCTGCAACACAATGACTAAATTATAATGTTTGAGAAGCTATTATAGTACGAGAAAAAGAGAGAGAAAGAGAGAGAGAGAGAGAGAGAAAAAGGGAGTGTGTGTGAGTGTATACACTCTGGCTTAAACACAAGTCAACAAAGGACCGAAAAATACTTAGGATTAAAAGTAAGAATAAGTACTTGAAACGCCAGGAAAGAACAATACTCACCAAACTTAAACGGTGTGTATGAACACAAAAATAACAGAACTTTTCTTAATTAAACAAATATTTATTATCTACAGGCACTGTACCCTCAAGCAACTCCATGTCTCTAGACAGTCATTCAATTACTGCAAATTACTGCAACGTAAAGAATAAGGCTGAACAAATAACAAAAGTTTAGCAAAAAAAAAAAAAAAAAAAACAAAATTTACACAGGTAAATTCTGGAGGAGGATAGATTAAAAGGAAAGAACAAAAAAGGTCTGCCCAGTCGTCTGCAAGCTCCTTGAAAACGGTTTTAGTATACACTATAGCTGGCATGAAACAATTTAAAAAGTATCTTTGTAAAAGTGAAAGTCTCTAAGCAATTTCATTCATAGGACCTCCATGAAATATACAGAAAATGTTATCTATTAAGGATAAATTACCAAAAAGAAATTTTGTAATCATATCTTTAAAACATTTTGTGATTCTAAAATAATCTAATGCTCATACCAACTTTTACAGCCATGAAACATCAACATGAGGATGTTGGAAAATCATTTAAAAGAAATTATCAGGCATTAGCATATTATCTTCCACCTACTGGTTGATGATATTGAGTTAAACAACTAAAAATTTTAAAGTACATTGGTAAAATCCTCTTTATCAGCATAACAGGAAATTTCACAGCTATACTAACATTGAAAAGATAAAATAAATGCATAACCCATAAAATACTTCTGAGAACAACCTGCAAAAACAATTGCTTTTTGTAGAACATTCTTACTGAACAAAGATATTATATGTCACCTCCCAAAATTTATTAATAACCAAGAAAATTATATAAGCCTCCTTAAATTATTTAACCTTTAAAGGTCTGTATTTTACAACTATTTTAAATCAAAAACAAAAGTAAAACAAAATATTTTATCTAAGCACCCAAAATCATTCATTAATAGCAGCTTTGAAACTCTCTGAAATGAATATTGGCATTGAAGCTCTCAAGTTAATGCAGAAAAGATTTTAAAATCTACAAACTCTTACTTGTCCACAAGAGGGCAAGAAAACATTATTTCATAATTTAAGGCCACTTGCTCCAATGTTAACATTCAGATTTATATTAAGTCTTCTAGTTCAGAAGGTGGACAAACCAAATTAATCACTTTCGTAGTCGAAGAAGTGCAAGCAAAGAAATGTAATACAATAGTAAAAGACAGAAGCATAAGATAATTTCTAATCATATTTGCTTAAAGAAAAAAGTAAGAGAAGCACAGAAGTCAGCCATGGAAACAACTATTTTTTAAAACTACCCATTTCTACTACAACTGAGATCTAAGGGCCGGGCACATAGTGGCTCAGGTCTATAATCCCAGCACTTTAGGAGGCTGAGGCAGGTGGATCACTTAAGGTCAGGAGTTCAAGACCAGCCAGGCCAAAATGGCGACACCTGGTCTCCACTAAAAATACAAAAATTAGCAGGGGTGGTGGCGCACACCTTAATCCCAGCTACTCAAGAGGCTGAGGCAGGAGAATCACTTGAACCAGGGAGGCAGAGGTTACAGTGAGCTAAGACTGCATCACTGAACTCCAGCCTGGGCAACAGAGTGAGACTCCACCTCAAAAAAGAAAAAGAGAGAGAGAGAGATCTAAGGAAGATAAATATGATACTAAATATTTTCTTTCAGAATCATAATAAATTCATGAGTTTATTATGTGCCTTTAGCAGAAAAACTGTATCTCTATATGCTAAATATTAAATTACTTCATAAATACCTGAGGGTTTTCAAGTATCCTTTTTACTCCCTTAATTAAATTACCAAGGTACTTGGCACGTTCAGGACTGTTAAATAGGGACCTTCTTGTCGAAGCAAACTGAACTAAACATGAAAGTGCCTAAAAAATACCAAGAAAATTTCATTTCAATTTTCAAAATAACTGTGGCCACACATAAGGAATACTAGTCTTTACATATAAAATGAATTTAATTTGAATGCATTATAAATATAATGCCTTATAACGCAATATAAAAAGCATTATAGGACATAAAAATAATGAAAACTAAATATCATCAACCACTCTCACCACCCACAATTCTTCCTTCTACCCCATCATTAAAATTCCTATTTGCATGTATTCACCTCTAATGTTTTTTCATTAACAATATCTGCCAGTTCAGGGCCTGGACATGCTATACATATAACAGGTTCTCAACTGTTTATGATGCCCAGTTCCATTTTCTAATGAATGAAGTTTTCTATCAAAAAGAAAAATATGGTTTTGTGGTACAATATTTGGAAAATAGTGCACATTATGTACTGTGGCATCCCGTGGGAGGGGGTGGGAGGAATCTGTAATTTAATCCAGCATATTCCAAATTTACTTGGTCAAGGAATATTTTACACCATCATTAGCATCTTAAAAAATTGTCTGAAAATGGTGCTGGAACAGATAGGTACTTCATGGTGAGAAACGAGACAAAAATCAAATAATGCCCTTTACATGTGCTCCAGTTTGTCACAGCCCCCACCATTAGCACCTAAAATCCAAATTAAAAATAAAAACTCCTTAGAAAACTCAGAAGTACAAGTATGGGAACCACTAGCGTATTAAAAACACCTGGGGTTTGGGGGCTAAAAAGACCTGTGTTTGAATCTCAATGCCAATATTTTCTTTGTTGCCCTGGAGGAAGTCATGTAGTCAATCTGGGTCTGTCTTCTGTTTTTCTGCATCTATATAGTGAGGATTTTATTATTTACCTTTCAGGGCCACTTTGAGGATTAAGTGAGATAAGTATCATACAGTGAGTAGGACATGTCCAACAACGTTTGTTACTATCTCTCAAAGTAGTTTTCGTCTACTTTATTATTTAAGCACTGGTACTTTTTTTGTCTTATTCTAAAATATAATTACATGAAACCTTGGTTTTCAAACAACTAAAAGCAAAACTATCGTGACTGAAAGACAGAGGCTGTGGCCCCAACCAGAAACATGAGGTACCCTGAGAAACCCAGTATAAAAAGCACTACCTTAAACTCTAGATTCAAGAGACATGTTTTTTTAAAAAATGATATTTTTGTGAATGCGTTCCTCCCTTTTAGGCAGTAAGATATCTAAACAAACAAACCACTGATATATACTTTAAATCGGGAATATCTTTTTTCAGAAAAATGGCAATATTAGAACTCCCCACCTTTACTTCTATAAGTTTAAACATGAAACTTAGAATTTTAAAATAACCTATGATACTAAATATTTTCTTCCAGAATCATAATAAATTCATGGTGAGTTTATTATGTGCCTTTAGTAGAAAAACTGCATCTCTATATGCTAAATATTAAATTACTTCATAAATACCTGAGGGTTTTAGACTCTGCTATATGGAGCTCAGAGTTTCAAAGTTCTATATAATCGTACAGTATCAAGAACTTTTTGAGCACGCAATAGAATTTATACTGATTCAAAAAATAAATAAATAACTGGCTTGATGCACAAAATTCAAGTGAGTAGATCCCCTTTGTCTCTTATTCAGAGATCTGGAGGGGGCAGCCTGTCAAACCTAAGACATGGAGCCAGGCAAGGTTGAGCAAGAGTTAGAGAAGGGTAGTAGAAGGGAAAGTCCTCATGTGGTGGTAGACTTAGGCCCTGTGGGAACTGCATAGGAAAAAATATATATTTAGAGACTAGTATGTTGTCCTGGCTCTGGGCAAGAGCTAAATCAACAATTACTAGTTCTAGGTTTACCCATGAAATAAAATGTAATGCTGACAAAATAAACAAAATTTGACAAATAGTTTAAGCAGTATACATCTCAGAAAACATATGAAATTGTCGTGAAAAGTAAACACAATCGAATATATAAACAGAATTTTTGAAGTAAATATATACTGCCCCTTACTTAAATTAGATAAAATTCACAGGTACTTTTGAATGAAGTAATGAATGACTTTTACTTACTAACTGAGACAGTAGCGGTGGAAGTGAATGATACAAATTGAAGAAAAGATCCAATGTTTCTGGTTTCAGAAAAACTGGGAAAAAAAATTATTTTCTAACACCATTACTTTCAATTCAGTGATCTTAAAAAAGTAAGACAACATCATACGAACAGAAACCTAAGACCTCTGCAAGTGGCCACTCCTTCCAGTTAGACCTATTTTTAATTCCTAGCCTACTGCCCTTTGAAAGATGAAATAACACAGAGAGAAATTAATTAGCTAGGCTATTCCTCATCTCTATGGAGCACACAGTGTGAACTGGGAGAATCTCCTTACTATTTTCATTTATATTAAAGTAATATAAACACTGAGAATTCAAACAGTATCAAAAAGCAAACAGTACTAAAAAGCTTATTTAAAAAAAAAACTGTACCCTATCCCATGCCAACTGCTTTTCAACTCGTTTGTTTGTTTGAGACAGATTCGCATTCTGTCGCCAGGCTGGAGTGCAGTGGCAAGATCCTGGCTCACTGCAACCTCTGCCTCCTGGGTTCAAGTTGTTCTCCTGCCTCAGCTTCCCAAGTAGCTGGGACTACAGGCGCACACCACTACACCCAGCTAATTTTTGTATTTTTTAGTAGAGACAGGGTTTCACCATGTTGGCCAGGATGGTCTCGATCTCTTGACCTCGTGATTTACCCACCCCGACCTCCCAAAGTGCTGGGATTACAGGCATGAACCACTGCATCCGGCCCAACTCTTTTAGCTATAATTACATTCATACTTCCAAATAATAGCCTATACTACTATTCCTTCATTTGATTGCTTTACTTTAGACATCAACTGCATTCCTATTGCAGTGTATAAGGCTTTAGCTGTCTAATCACCAATGCCGCATCCCTACCATGCCTACCACTCTCTCCACAATCAATCCTCTCAAAAACATCCACTAATATCACAATTTGTGATTAAATCAATTCTATGTGTTTACATTTATTATGATTATGTAAATAATATTAAGAACTGAGGTATGATTACATCACATTTCTAATACTCCCTGGACTTAGTCATAGCATCTTTTCTGTGCTTAGTTATGTATCTGTCACTAATTCTTTCCAAATATCTCACAGGTTGGCACAATGTTCTCCATGACATGTTCCAATCCATCAATAGCATCAAATAACCCATCATTTGGATTCACCCATCCCTACCTCCCAGAGCCTTCAAATTGAACTGGTTCCTCCTTAACTTTGTTATACAACTGTAGCCTTTTTTTGTCTGTCCACTGTCACCTTGCGTCGAAGTACCCATTTCCCAAATTCTATTATCTTCTACTTTCTTGGCTTATACATCAATTAGCTTCCTGAGAGCAAGTACATAGGGGATAAATTTTGGAAAGGCTCACATATCTGAAAATGTCTTTATTCTATCTTAGACTTGATAAATTTGGTCTCGTTTGAAAACAATTTTCCCTCAGAAGTCAGAAGATACTACTCTATTGTCTTCTAGCTTTCAGTGCGGCTATTAAGAAGTCTAATACCTTCTTGGCCCCAATCCTTTGTAGGAGAAGGTTTAGTTTTACTATTTCTGGTAGGTTTTAGAATTTTTTTTCTTTATCCTTCCTATTCTAAAATGTCATGATTATAAAGCTTACATCTTTTTTCATTCATTATGCTGGGAACTTAGTGGGATCTTTCAATCCAAAAATGCATACCCTTTAGTGCTGAGAGCACTCTGGAGTACTATCTGTTTGCAAATTTCCTTCTTTCTCCATCCTCTCCTTCTAGAACTTGTAACCATCACACCTCCTTAATTTCATCTTCCAGTTTTCTTATTTTTTTTCCTCCTATCAAACATCTCTTTGCTTTTTTGTTCTATATTCTAAGAGATTGTGTTAACTTTGTCTTCCAACTTTTCTACTGGATGTTTTATTTTGGCAACTGTCCTGTAAATCTGGAACATTCTCTGAACTTTCCTTTTTAGAACAATATCCTGTTCTTGTTTCAGGGATGCATTATCTCTCTGAGCACATTATATATCTTTCTGAAGTTTATTTCCACTCTTCACCTTGTCTCTGTTGCTATTAACTACCCTCCATTTTACAATTAAACTTTTTGAGATAATTGTAGATTCATACGCAGTTGCCAAAAAAAAAATAAATACAGAAAGACCCCATGAACTCTTTACCCATTATACTACAATGGTAATTTCTTGCAAAACTACAGTATAATATCTCAACTAGGAAACTCATATTGATACGACCCACAATCGTATTCAGATTTCCCAGTTTCACATGTACTTGTGTGTGGAGATGTATGTGTTTAGTCTGTGAAATTTTTTATTACATGTGTTGGTTCATGTTTCCGTCACCGCAGTCAAGATACAGAACACAAAGTTCCCTTTTGCTGTTGACGTCTCTGATCTCCATGTTAGAAGTTTTCACAGAATTAATGCTGTTCCTCTATTATAACTGGTATCCATGAATATGAGGCCTCTCCAATTTTATTTCTTGAGGAAAAAAGCTCTGGTCTTGGAAAGTAAAGAAGTGGCACAGGTAGAGAAAAGGGAGGAAAAGGCAGTCACCTAGCTGCACAGGTGGTAGAGAAGATCCTGGAGAGTTTAGCTGTTCAGAGTACAGACTTATTATCAAGCCCCATCAGCCCCAATTCCCACTTCTGACTTCAGAGGTACCTTAGGTGCCACCATTTTTTCTGGGACATGAGAGAACAAATTAGCTTCCTTTTTCTTGGTATCCCTTTCTATAAACAAGTTGCAACTCTGCTCTTCTAGGTCACTTACTCTAATTTGTTCTCTTTATAACACTGAAAAATATGTTGACACCTCTTGCTAATTCTTCATGCTAAACTTTTTTTTTCTAATGACAACCCTTCACACTAAATTTTTTTCTTATTTGACCTCCAAGTGGGATCCTGTCCCACTCTGTTTATCTGAAAGTTTCAGAGTGCTTGATTTTCTTCCCAAACCTGCTCTCCATTTAGCTCTAGTGCTGTCCTTGTTTTTTCTTTTTTCCAAAATCAAAATATGGAAGTTACTATAACATGAATTGGAGAAAAAAATTTCAATATCAGCCATCAGCAGCTCCTTTGGGTTACAAATCCATTTGAACTCTATTTCCTAGCAAAAGGTAACTATACATAGGGAAACTATATTGCCTAATAGTGTGCCTTTTATGTTGATGGCCCTTCACAGCAAACTTTTTTCTTACTTGTTCTCCAAGTTGTTGGAATCTGCATTGTGCAAAGGTCATCTGCAGATTCATCTGCTGAACTGCCAATGAAGTCAAAGTTAAGGCAGTTAAGGACCAGTTTCAAGACCTGCATTACCAGATTTTGCTGACATTGATCCTGAAGATTTAAAGGTTTGGCCAACACCTGAAAAAAGTACAAAATCAAATATGACACTGTGAAATACATCAATAAATTTACACTTCATGAATTAAAATAATTTTTCAATGTCAAATGAAAACTAGTAAGAGTTTACAAAGTTATACTCTCCATATATGGGAAAGTAATGTTACTTTCTTCAATAAAAACTGGGTTAACTTCATGCATAAAAGAACCACATTCAGCTAATAAAGGCAATCAGAGCTGTTTGAATGTTGGAGAACACTCACAAAGCTTCTGGAGAACAATCCTATTTCCGAAATAATGCCATTCTCACACAAACCGAAAACAATTATACCTTTTAGAGATATATTATGAAATATTTATGGAGGAAATTATATGAAATTTGGGATTCTGCTGGAAGAATAATATAAAAAGAAGTGGGTAAGTAGGAATAGAGAGGAAACAAGTATAGCCATGAGTTGCTACTGTTTAACTGGCTGATAGGTTAACTGGTAATACTATTCTATCTACTTTTGTGTATGTTAAATTTTTCCACGCTAAAAGAAAAATTTTAAGATAATAGAATGTCTTTGGGTCCGACCTAGTGTGGCACTTGTCATGTTACTATACCAAAGAATTGAAATAATTGGAAAGTAGTGCTTACTGGGGCATACTTTTGGGAAATGCTATATTACACCAATTATCAAGCATGTACAGCATGATGGAGTCCCTATATTATATAAGAGAATACAATATCATTATGAATCGTGCTATCACTAATGTTCAATAGGGCACTAAGTAGCTAATGGGGAAGCATTACTTCCCAAAGAAACTGTTAAAGTCAACGATCTTGGCTAAACTATGAATAAATTTTGATAGCTGATAAATCAGGAAAGTATTATCATTTCATTTTTCATCTGCATCCTATCAAAATATAAGCAGGAAGATAAAGAAACTCATACTCAATTACCTTCTTTAATTAAAGAATCTATGCTGGGAAGGCAATGAAACTACTATCTAAAGATGAGTTACTAGATTCCCTTTGAATTTCACCTTACCACATGTCTAGTGAGTAAAAGTGAATTTTTTGGAACTGCTTACAGATTTATGCAAATTTACTCTACTTAAGTCTTAAATAATTCCTTAAAAGGCAATAATTCCTTAAAAGGCAAAATTGGGGGGGAAATCCAACTGAAATTCTTTGGAAACTTTAAAAATTCCCAAATATTTTAACTAGGAAGTTGAATGACTTACCTCTTTTAAAAGAGAGCATGCCAGCACTAAAATGTCTTTCAGAGAAGTATCACGAAATGAGGTGGCTATTTTCCTGTGTTTTGCTGAAGGTCTGGAATAATCAATCTAAAAAGATAAAGACGAAATTAGTTTAACCAGACCTATAAAAAATCAAAGCAAAGTTTACTAAGAAAAAAAATTAACGGAAATAAACTTGAGCAGAATCCAAGTTTCTAGACTGTTTCAATTTAATGCTCTTCCTACAAGCCATACTGATCCCAACATTAAAAGCCAAAGTTGATCAGTTTCAGAGGCAGTATAAACAACACAGATTACAAAATAAAAATAGATACTAAGACTCCTGAACCATGTACCATATTTCACACCATGCAGTAACAACCTCCCTGTTCCTCAGATTCCACCTGTAAAATGAGGAATCTCCAAGATAATCTCCAAATTCTAACTTTGTCTATGAATGAGCAAACTGAATTAGCCACAGAAAAATTATTCTAGTTGAAAGTGGTATTTCTATAACTACCACATGTCATTGGTTCATGTATCTTTGATACTATGAAAAGAAACCAAGGCAGAAATTATAAATAATCAGAAATCTGATGTATTATATAAGCAATAGTATGTTCCCTCCAAATATTTTATTAGCTAATGACAATTTTTAAGAGTAAACTAAGACTAAGAGCTTAGGCCTCTAACCTAAAATGTAGTATATTCAAAATTATACTATTAATACCATCAATATTTCCATTTATCAATATGAAACAGGCAAACAAAGCTGAAGTTTGATACGCATACTAACATTAACACTACGGTCTGCAGTTGGTACAGCATTACTATTTATTCTTATTGCTATCTGGAAGAAGAAAATAAACCATTTTCCTTGCTAATGTTTATAGATTTGAAAGAAGCAATGGGCTCAAAATTGATTATGGGATACTTCCTAAGCTCAAACATATAATTTACACTATAATCAATTGCCACATTTACTTATGAAACATGAAACATAATGAAAGGTCAAATGATTACACAAAGTAGTTATGGAATCTATACTCAATGTGCAAGATTTAAATCAGCACTTTCAGTGTTCCTTTTTTTTTTTTCCAACTTTCATTTTAGCTTGAGGGGGTACATGTGAAGGTTTGCTACCTGGATATATTGCATGATGCTGAGGTTTGGGGTATGAATGATCCTGTCACTCAAAAGTTAATTTTTCAATCCCTGTCCCCTTCTCTCTCTCTCTTGTCTAGTGGTCCTTAGTTTCTATTGCTGCCATCTTTATGTCCACAAGTATCTAATGTTTAGCTCCCACTGTCAAGTAATAACGTGGTTTTTGGTTTTCTGTTCCTGCATTAATTTGCTTAGGATAATGGCCTCCAGCTGCATCCATGTTGCTGCAAAGGACATGATTTCATTACTTTTTATAGCTGCATAATATTCTATGGTATACGGGTATTTTCTTTATCCAATCCACCATCAATGGGCACTAAGGTTGATTCTATGTCTTTGCTGTTCTGAATAGTGCTGCAATGAACATATAAGTGCACACTTCTTTTTGATAGATTTGGGTTTTAGGGGATATATACTCAGTAATAGGATTGCTGGGTTGAATAGCAGTTCTGTTTTAAGTTCTTTGAGAAATCTCCAAACTATTTTCCACAGTGGCTGAACTAATTTACATTCCCAGCAACAGTATATAAGAGTTCCCTTTTCTCCACAGCCTTGCCAGCATCTGTGGTTTTCTGACTTTTTGGAATAGCCATTCTTGCTGGTGTGAGATGGTATTTCATTGTGGTTTTGCCTTGCATTTCTATGATGATTCGTGACATGGAACAACATTTCTTCATGTCTGTTGCCTTCTTTTAACAAGTGTCTGTTCATGTCTTTTACCTGCCTTTCTTGATTAATTTAAATCAAACCTCAAAGTCTGTCTCTCCTACAATGCTTCCCTCAATATATAAAAATATTTTTCCTTAATACAAATTAAAAGCAAACAGCATTATCATTGCTATTTATAAAGTACTCTTCACGCATTATTCCATCTATTCCTCAAAACTAATATGTGAGATACACTTTATCTTTTTAAAGCACATGAATTTTGAAATAAAGGATGATGTTTACAAGACGAGAAATTCAAGTTACAGGCACGCTATCTTAGACTAACTTCTCACTGCCATCCACATTATGGAAAGACACTTAGGTGTACTGAGTACTTCCTACACTAAGTCAGTCCTGTGCTAGTTAATATAATCTTAGTAAGATTCATGTAAATAGTTGTCATTCTCATTTTACAGGTAACAATATGTAAGTTTTAAAGAGGCTAAGAAGTTTGTAAAAGGTAACAACAGAGCTAAGATACAACTCCATGTCTTATCCCAGAGTTATAATCAAGGACTGAATGCTTATTGTCCTTGGGTTACTAGTTTACATATCCAATCTTTTGAGAAGGATTGCACATCCATTTTCTATTGCATATATATGCCTCTACCATGGAGACACAGGATATTTTACTTCTTAATTACTAGATGGTGAATATACTCCAGGAACAGAAAATCTAGCTTCTAAAACAGCAGGATAACTTACATAATCCCCTGACTTTTAGGAAAACTCAAGTGTAGATCTTTTTCTTAAAAGACATATGCTATTATGGATACTACATTAATTTAACTGGCTCACATCTGATAACTAGAATATTTAATTATCCTCATGCATTATAGCTCTCCCTACTTCCTGGTTCAGAAATGCTGAATAAATGGTCATTATAATTGTAAATGTCATAAAATATGGCTGAATGAAATGTTTCCACAGAAGCCATATATATTTTTCACCATATAAAGCCAAAATCACACTTCAGATTTTAAAGCTTTTCTTAAAAGGTACTTGGTTCAATGCAAGAAAAGCTTGGACTATCCTGTGCGAGAAGGTAGGAAAGCACTCAAAAGAATGATGAGGAAATGTCAAATGGACACAAAAATCAGCTTGAAAAAGGTCCTATTGGCCAAAGCTTGGAAAAATCTTAGCAACAAAACAAATAATGTTAGCAATGAATTATAACTGTTAAATAAAATGAAACCAGGAATCCATATTAATATAAATTAACAAACAAGTTGAAAGTCTGATAAGGAAAAGATATTTTCAGAGTCTTAAGTACCTCTTCACAAAACATGCATTAAATACGACAGGGAAAGGAATAAGTCTACAATTGGGGACCCTGGAGGAGTCCATCTTCATTAAGAGATCAAAATGAACATCATCAGTAATGTGACAAATCATGTGCTTCCTGACAGAAGGCAATGAGATGGCCACAGTATCATTTCTGTGATATTCCTGACAAATTCACATGAGCTTAATCTAGTAATGAGGAAATATCAGACAATCCCAAATTGAGGGACATTTTACAAAACAACTGGCTGTAATCTTCATAAATGTCCAGGATGGCTGGACGCAGTGGCTCACGCCTATAATAACCCAGCACTTTGGGAGGCCAAGGCAGGCGGATCACAGGGTCAGGAGATAGCGACCATCCTGGCCAACATGGTGAAACCCTGCCTCTACTAAAAATACAAAAATTTGCTGGGCATGGTGGCACATACCTATAGTCCCAGCTACTCAGGCTGAGGCAGGAGAATTGCTTGAACCCAGGAGGGAGAGGCTGCAGTGAGCCGAAATCCCGCCACTGTACTCCAGTCTGGGTGACAGAGCAAGACTGTCTCAAAAAAAAAAAAAAAAAAAAAAAAAGTCAAGGGCATGAAAGTGAAAAAGATTGAGAAATTTTTCCAGATTAAAGGAGACTAATAAAACATAGGAACTAAATGTGATACATAATCCTAAACCGGTTCTTTCGCTAGAAAGAGCATTTTGAGGATAACTGGTGAAACCTGAATGGGGTATGAGGATTAGATCACGGGAATAATTCCTGTGTTCGTTTTCTGTTTTAAAGGTTGTATTGAGGTTATGTAGAAGAATATCCTTGTGTGTAGAAAATACACTAAAGTCCCTGGTCGAAGAGAATCACGTTGGCAACTTAGTATCAAATAGTTGAGAAAAAACTTCTCTGTACTATACTTACAACTTTTCTGTAAGTTTGCTAATTAAAAAAAAAAAGTTACCCCATTGGTCTCTAAACTACACATTTATTAGAACTTCACATTAGCCTTATTTCAGTGATAATCTAAACACAGCAAACTCTCACTTTCAGGGCAGACTATTTTTCTATTATGCTGAGAAGCAGGAAATGAATCAAATTGCTAATTTTAAAATTAGCAAAAAGTTGTATAATGAAGATGATAGGTACATGAGGTTATCATACTATTCACTTTTATGAAAATGATTTAAATATACTTTTTTTAGAAGGAAGCTACAGTTCTTTAGACATATTTAGAGTTCAATAAGATTATACATTTCATAATATCTCTGCTGAGACAGTATTAGTTATAGATACCTATGTACACACAAACACATAGCACATACTCTGGGGTGGAGAAGTCAGGACGGTGATGGCTATGATAAATTAAGAGATTACTTTAAATTTCCTAAAAATCTAAAAATACTTTCTAATTCCTGATTGAGAACAAGTAGCAAATGATTATTTGGGAATTTTTTTATGCACATGGCTATGCTGTTACTCCAAAGGGAGCTGGCAAGTGGTCCTGGGTATCCAAGCTCTCCTACATATATACACCTATATGCATGCATGGACATGCACGCACATGTAAACACATACCACTCAAGATGACAGTTTTTAAATTCAAACACTATATTCCTCTTTATTATAAAAGTATTCCATATAGAAGCCAACTTCTGCTTTCATTCTGTTTAGAACCATGTTATATACAAAAAGAAAAGGTAATAACATGTTCAGATCAAAAAATCACTGTTGGGGAGAAGTATAGCTTTTGAAAACTCCCCCCCCGTACAGGGTAAAAATCCAAACTAGAAGTCATAAAGTGCCAAAAGATCTGTTTTTTAAAAAAATGAACAATTTATTATTATAAAAATCAACTGGTTGGATAAGAAAGCAATTATTTAAAAAATTTGATACAAATAAATGTTAAGTGTACAAATTAGGATTCTGCTGAGCAAACAAGTTGTTACCCAAAGAAGAAACAAAACCTCCTTAATGGATATAATAAAACCTATCCCGGAATAGTTAGTGGATATTACACAGAAATATTTATATTGTGTTCCTCTACTCCTAGTACCTACTTTTGCAGAATCAGGAGAATTTAAATAGAATATCAAAATATAAATGAATAATTATAAAAATACATCTGTACAAGACGTTTATTGGATACATGATTATTAGTGCATAAATGCCTAAGAAGGAGGTTATAAATACAGCAAAATACTGAAGAACTCCTTTCAATTTTAGAAAAGGGGACTTTTCTGAAGACGAATGTTTGAAGTTCAGGTACTAGGATTTCACTAATTTCACACACTGGTATTACCAACAAATTGTGATTAAACAGAAATAACTCTTTTAGACAAAAACAGTTCCTAATATGAAAAACAAACTAGACTTTCTGAATTCAGAAAAATGCTGAAACAGAAAGGTGAGAAAAAACAGTGTGAAATTAAGAAACTATTCTGGAGAGTTTCTTTTATACACAGATATGCTTAGGTTAGGTAAATCTTGCACAGTTGTGTTTTTTGTGGCATCCAATTGGTTATATTCCTGTATGAGTGCTGACAAAGATAACACAACTTCTGTAAAACAGCTTTCTTCTATCCCTTCAACTTGTAGACAGTGATGAAGATGAGCCTTTTTCTTGTAGAGCCTCATGAATCTCTCTTTCAGTTCCACGAATGTGGGCGTCACACGTGTTATTTGCTAAAGCTAATAATGAATAAAAATGGCCCACAGGAGGTACGAAACACAGGCTGGTCTTCAACCTTCTTGATTCCAGGAGACAAACTGTATAGAGGGTTTTATTTAATCTTTCAGTATTTCTACGAACGTCTAAAATCTGTACATTTCCTCTAACCATGAGCTCACAGGTGAGGTAAAGACTATCTTTGGGGTCTGCCTAAAGCAGCTGGTGACCTTTACTAAAGGCATCTGAAAACATCTGATCCAATCTTTTAGTAGGAATGTTAACATCTACCAGTGTATATACAGGTGTTAAGCTTGACACAAGATAATGAAGTTGAAGAAAAGGAACTAAATTTATGTTGATTTCACTAAGGTCCATATTAAGGGACCCTTCAAATCTTGCAGAGCTTATCAGGTTGAGCAAATCTGCCACAATGTTGTTCCTGGAAACAAAGGGGCTCTTATGCCACCTTTTTAAAGCCACAGCACTTGAAGTGCCTCTAGAGTTGTACCCAACTTTCCAGAATTCACTATGAGGTCGATTTTGCTATGGGCAACACACAGTCTGCATGCTCATTAAGTTTCTTCATTGCCAAGATGCCATTATGAGGTAAGGTTATGATATCCTTCTCACTGGAAGGATAAATGGAGGTCATAAATCTGTATACTTCTGGGAATTCATCTTCAAGCACCTTTAAAAGAAATGTGCCCAGTGGTGCCTGGAATGCCAGCTACACAGAACCATTCACTCCCCTGGAAAGGGGGCTGAAGCCATGGAGCCAAGTGGTCTAGCACAGCGGACCTCACCCCCATGGAGCCCAGCAAACTAAGATCCACTGGCTTGAAATTCTTGCTGCCAGCACAGCAGTCTGAAGTTCACCTGGGACTCTCGAGCTTGGTAGGGGGAGGGTCACCTGCCCTTACTGAGGCTTGAGTAGGTGGTTTTCTCCTCACAGTGTAAACAAAGCCACCTGGAAGTTCCGAATGGGCAGAGCCCACCGCAGCTCAGCAAAGCCACTGTAGTCAGATTGCCTCTCTAAATTCCTTCTCTCTGGGGAGGGCATCTCTGAGAGAAAGGCAGCAGCCCCATTCAGGGGCTTATAGATATCAAACTCCCATCTCCCTGGGACAGAGCATATGGGGCAAGGGGCGGTTGTGGATGCAGCTTCAGCAGATCTAAACGTTCCTGCCTGCCAGCTCTGAAGAGAGCAGTGTATCTCCAGCACAGCACTCAAGCTCTTCTAAGGAATAGACTGCCTCCTCAAGTGGATCCCTCACCCTCATGTATCCTGACTGGGAGATATCTCCCAGAAGGGGTCAACAGACACCTAATACAGGAGAGCTCTGGCTGGGATCTGGTGGGTGCCCCTCTTGGACAAAGCTTCCGGAGGAAAGAACAGACAGCCGTCTTTGCTGTTCTGCACCCTCCGCTGGTGATACCCAGACAAAGAGGGTCTAGAGTGGACCTCCAGCAAACACCAGCAGACCTGCGGCAGAGGGGCCTGTTAGAATCACAAACAGAAAGGAATATCAACATCAACAAAAAGGATGTCCACACAAAAACTCCATCTGAAGGTCACCAACATCAAAGACAAAAAGTAGACAAATCCATGAAGATGAGCAAAAACCAGCACAAAAAGGCTGAAAATTCCAAAAACCAGAATGCCTCTCTTCCTCCAAAGGATCACAACTCCTCAACAGCAAGGGAACAAAACTGGATGGAGAATGAGTTCAATGAATTGACATGATCAGTAATAACAAAATCCTCAGAGCTAAAGGAGCATGTTCTAACCCAATGCAAGGAAGCTAAGAACCTTAAAATAAGGTTAGAGGAACTGCTAACAAGAATAACTAGTTTAGAGAAAAACATAAATGACCTGATGGAGCTGAAAAACACTGCACGAGAACTTTGTGAAGTATATACAAGTATCAACAGCCAAACCAATCAAGCAGAAGAAAGGATATCAGAGATTGAAGATCAACTTAACAAAATAAAGTGTGAAGACAAGATTAGAGAAAAAAGAATGAAAAGGAATGAACAAAGCCTCCAACAAATATGGGACCATGTGAAAACACCAAACCTAAATTTATTTGATTGGTGTACCTGAAAGTGACAAGGAGAATAGAACCAAATCAGAAAACAATCCTCAGGATGTTACCCAGGAAAATTTCCCCAACCTAGCAAGACAGGCCAACATTCAAATTCAGGAAATACAGAGAACACCACTAACATATTCCTCAAGAAGAGGAACCTCAAGACCCCTAATCGTCAGATTCACCCATGCTGAAATGAAGAAAAAAATGCTAAGGGCAGCCAGAGAGAAAGGTTGTGTTACCCACAAAGGGAAGCCCATCAGACAAACAGCAGATCTCTCTGCAGAAATCCTACAAGCCAGAAGAGAGTGGGAGCCAATATTCAACATTCTTAAAGAAAAGGATTTTCAACCCAGATTTTCATATCCAGCCAAACTAAGCTTCGTAAGTGAAAAAGAAATAAAATCCTTTATAGACAAGCAAATACTGAGAGATTCTGCCACACCAAGCCTGCCTTACAAGAGCTCCTGAAGGAAGCACTAAACATGGAAAGGAACAACCAGTACCAGCCACTGAAAAAAACATACCAAATTGTAAAGACCATCGACACTATGAAGAAACTGCATCAGCCGATGGGCAAAATAACCAGCTAGCATCATAATGACAGGATCAAATTCACACATAAAAATATTAACCTTAAATATAAATGGGCTAAATGCCCCAATTAAAAGACAAAGACTGGCAAATTAGATAAGGAGTCAAAACCAATCAATGTGCTGTATTCAGGAGACCCATCTCATGTGCAAAGACACACATATGCTCAAAATAAAGGGATGGAGGAAGATTTCCCAAGCAAACGGAAAGCAAAAGAAGCAGGGGCAGCAATCCTAGTCTCTGATAAAACAGACTTTAAACCAACAAAGATCAAAAAAGACAAAGAAGGGTATTACATAATAGTAAAGGGATCAATGCAACAAGAAGAGCTAACTATCATAAATATATATGCACCTAATACAGGAGCACCCAGATTCATAAAGCAACTTCTTAGAGACCTACAAAGAGACTTAGACTCCCACACAATAGTGGGAGACTTTAATTCACCACTGTCAATATTTGATAGATCAATGAGACAGAAAATTAAGAAGGATATTCAGGATGTGAACTCAGCTCTGGACCAGGTGGATCTAATAGACATCTACAGAACTCTCCACCCCAAATAAATAGAAAATACATTCTTCTCAGCACCACATTGCACTTATTCTAAAATTGACCACATAATTGGAAGTAAAACATTCCTCAGCAAATGAAAAAGAATGAAAATCATAACAAACAGTCTCTCAGATCACAGTGCAATCAAATTAGAACTCAGGATTAAGAAACTCACACTAAACCTGAACAACGTGCTCCTGAATGACAACTGGGTAAATAGCAAAATTAAGACAGAAATAAATAAGTTATTTGAAACCAACGAGAACAAAGACACAATGTACTACAATCTCTGGGACACAGCTAAAACAATTTTTTGAGGGAAATTTATAGTACTAAATGCCCACTGGAGAAAGCAGGAAAGATCTAAAGTCGGCACTCTAACATCACAATTAAAAGAACTAGAGAAGCAAGAGCAAACGAATTCCAAAGCTAGCAGAAGACAAAAAATAACTAAGATCAAAGCAGAACTAAAGGAGATAGGGACACAAAAAAAACCTTTTAAAAAAAATAAATAAATCCAGGAGCTGGTTTTTTGAAAAGCTTAACAAAATAGATAGACCACTAGCTAGACTAATAAAGAAAAAAAGAGAGAAGAATTAAGACACAATAAAAAATGATAAATGGGATATCACCACTGATCCCACAGAAATACAAACTACCATCAGAGAATGCTATAAACACCTTTATGCAAATAAACTAGAAAATCTAGAAGAAATGGATAAATTCCTGGACACATACACCCTCCCCAGACTAAACCAGGAAATAGTTGAATCCTTGAATAGACCAATAACAAGTTCTGAAATTGAGGCAGTAATTAATAGCCTATCAACCAAAAGAAGCCCAGGACCAGATAAATTTACAGGCATATTCTACCAGAGGTACAAAGAGGAGCTGGTACCATTCCTTCTAAAACTATTCCAAACAATAGAAAAAGAGGAACTCTTCCTTAACTCATTTTATGAGGCCAACATCCTGATACCAAAACCTGGCAGAAACACAACAAAAAAAGAAAATTTCAGGCCAATGTCCCTGATGAACATTGATGCAAAAATCCTCAATAAAATACTTGCAAACCGAATCCAGCAGCACATTAAAAACTTATCCACCACGATCAAGTCAGCTTCATCCCTGGGATGCAAGGCTGGTTCAATACATGCAAATCAATAAACGTAATCCAGTACATAAACAGAACAAATGACAAAAACCACCTGATTATCTCAATAGATGCCAAAAAGGCCTTTGATAAAATTCAGCACCCCTTCATGCTAAAAACTCTCAATAAATGAGGTATGAATGAAATGTATCTCAAAATAATAAGTGCTATTTATGACAACCCCACAGCCAATATCATACTGAATGGGCAAAAGCTGGAACCATTCCCTTTGAAAACTGGCATAAGACACGTATGCCCTCTCTCACCACGCCTATTCAACATAGTAGTGGATGTTCTGGCCAGGGTAATCAGGCAAGAGAAAGAAATAAAAGGTATTCGAATAGGAAGTGACAAAGTCAAATTTTTGTTTGCATCTGTTTGCAGATGACATGATTGTATATTTAGAAAAACCCATCGTCTCAGCCCCAAATCTCCTTAAGCTGACAAGCAACTTCAGAAAAGTCTTGGGATACAAATGCAATATGCAAAAATTACAAGCATTCCTATGCACCAATAGTAGACAAACAGAGAGCCAAATCATGAGTGAACTCCCATCCACAATTGTTACAAAGAGAATAAAACACCTAGGAATACAACTTACAAGGGATGTGAAGGATCTCTTCAAAGAGAGCTACAAACCACTGCTCAAGTTTTAATAAGAGAGAACACAAACAAAAACATTCCATGCTCATCAATAGGAAGAATCAATATCGTGAAAATGGCCATACTGCCCAACGTAATTTATAGATTCAATGCTATCCCCATCAACCTACCACTGACTTTCTTCACAGAATTAAAAAAACTACTTTAAATTTCATATGGAACCAAAAAAGAGCCTGTATAGTCAAGACAATCCTAAGTGAAAAGAACAAAGCTGGAGGCATCATGCTATCTGACTTCAGAATATACTACAAGGCTACAGTAGCCAAAATAGCATGGTACTAGTACCAAAACAGAGATATAGACCAATGGAACAGAACAGAGGCCTTAGAAATAACACCATGCATCTACAACCATCTGATTTTTTACAAACCTGACAAAAAGAAGCAATGGGGAAAGGATTCACCGTTTAACAAATGGTGTTGGGAAAACTGGCTAGCCATAAGCCGAAACCTGAATTCGACCCCTTCCTTACAACTTATACAAAAATTAACTCAAGATGAATTAAAGACTTAAGCATAAGACCTAAAACCATAAAAACCTTAGAAGAAAACCTAGGCAGTACCATTCAGGACATTGGCATGAGCAAAGACTTCATGCCTAAACACCAAAAGCAATGGCAACAAAAGCCAAAACTGACAAATGGGATCTAATTTAACTGAAGAACTTCTGCACAGCAAAAGTGGCCAATAAACATATGGAAAAAAGCTCGTCATCACTGGTCATTAGAGAAATGCAAATCAAAACCACAATGAGATACCAGCTCACGTCAGTATCTCACGACTTTTTAATGATCACGACTTTTTAATGGTGATCATTAAAAAGTCAGGAAACAACAGATGCCAGAGAGGATGTGCAGAAATAGGAATGCTTTTACACTGTTGGTGGGAGTATAAATTAGTTCAGCCCTTGTGGAAGACAGTGTGGTAATTCCTCAAGGATCTAGAACCAGAAATACCATTTGACCCAGCAATCTTATTACTGGGCATATACACAAAGGATTATAAATCATTCTACTATAAAGACACATGCACACATGTTTTTTGCAGCACTATTCACAACAGCAAAGACTTGGAACCAACCCCAATGCTCATCAATGACAGACTGGATAAAGAAAATGTGGCATGTGTACACCATGGAATACTATGCAGCCATTAAAAAGGATGAGTTTATGTCCTTTGCAGGGACATGGATGAAGCTGGAAACCATCGTTTTCAGCAAACTAACACAGGAACAGAAAACCAAACACTGCATGTTCTCACTTGTAAGTGAGAGTTGAACTATGAGAACACATGGACACAGGGAGGGGAAAATCACACACTGGAGGCTGTCGTGGGGTGGAGGTGGGGGGCAGGAGGAGGGATAGCATTAGGAGAAATACCTAATGCAGATGACAGGTTGATGGGTGCAACAAACCACCATGGCGCACGTATACCTATATAACAAACCTGCACATTCTGCACATGTATTATACAACTTAGAGTATAATTAAAAGAAAGAAAATATGGTGTATATACGCATACACACACACAATGGAATATTAAAAAAAAAAAAAAAGTGCCAAGTCCAGATCCTGTTCCTCCTCCCATGGAATGTATTATAAAGAAATACTATGAGCAATCACAGTGCTCTGCCAACTTTCTGAGTTTCCCTAAAACCTGGTCTTAATCAAGACTGCCAAAAACTTTGTGACCCACAGCCCAGTTACTTCCTGGGCCAGAAATATCAGTGACGAGCTGTTTGATATCAAATACATCTCTCAGTGGACCCTGCAGAATTTCATTCACTATCCCTTCTTCCACATCAATCAAGACAGCTGGTATCCACATTTCTAAAGAAGCTGCTTATTGCCTCATAATAAATTCCTTTCTGGTTGACTGCGGCATGCTCTCTTAGTGCCAGGGCCAAGAAGCAGCAGCCAATCTGGTTTCCACGCTGGCCAACCTGAAGGACCACCAACTGGGTTATGCTGGTGTGCAGCCAGCTGGGGGCGCTTGTGAGCCGTGCAGGCCTCTGCATTCTGCCAACAACCCAAAAAGCCTGTTTTGTTTTGTTTTTTGTCTTGTTTTGTTTTGTTTAAGACAGAATCTCACTCAGTCACCCAGGCTGATCTCAGCTCAATGCAACCTCCGCCTTCTAGATTCGAGCAATTCTCCTGCCTCAGCCTCCCCAGTATCTGTGATTACGGGCACCACCACCAAGCCCAATTTTTGTATTTTTATGTAGAGACGGGGTTTTTCCATGTTGGCCAGGCTGGTCTCCAACTCCTGACCTCTGGTGATCCACCTGCCTCAGGCTCCCAAAGTGCTGGGATTACAGGCATGAGCCACCGCGCCCGGCCAAAAAAGTCCTGTTTTTTGATGAGTCCTGCTGCATATCCATTGTTGAGAATCAATTCTTCAAACCACCTTTTATTTGTAAGTAAATAAAGGTTTGTTATGGTTAGCATATTATGAAACATATAGGTAAAAGGACAATTCTCCAAGTGCCCACGGAGTAAGAATCATGTCCAATTCTCTGTTCTTTGCAGTACTCTGTATTATTGCAGATATTTTCAATGACAATGAAAATATTCCACCACTTCATGGCCCCACCAATAAAACAGACACACAAAAAATCTTGATCATCCAGAGTTTTATGCCACACGCAGACGATTGTCTATTTTGCCACAGATAAAAGCAGATAAGAAACGGCATTACTTAAGCAAACAGCATTACTTAAGCTCCTGTTAGATGGAAAGGCTTGCTTACCAGGTTCATTTCCTGAGTCAATTCAGAAAGGATTATTACTCCTATTACGCAGTGCTCCACAGTACCCTTTGGAGAAAATAACAAAGTTTAGCCTGAGTGAAGACAAATGATTGGTTCTTAATGTATAAACCAGGTAATATTTACAAATAATTAAAGACTGAAATGCCAGATTTACTTAATAAAATAGAAACAAAAATTTAAAATACAAAGAAAAATCACTGAGTTCTATAAACAAAAGAATTTCAAGCCCACGTTTTGAAGGATAAATTTGGGTGCACAGAGCCAAGTGGGGAAAGGTTCCTACCTTATAAATGCATGATATTCTACAAAATGTTTCCAGCACTTAGGACAAATAATAAACTAAGTTTCAAAATATAAGAATTTAGCTCAATACTTTTTATAAGACCAAGAATAAGAATAAGCAAAAAATACTTTTACCTCCATAATATGCTTGAAGGCTACTGAGATAGAGGCACTCAATAAATAAATAATAAATAGCTTAGGAACTAATTCAAATCTCTTGTTCTAATATCAAATAGGATCACTTAGGCTCCTTTAATATTAATAGTGCGTGTGTATGCAATTGTTACATACCTATAATGATGACACGTAAAGTATACAATGCAATGGGATAAATACACGACTATCTCTACACTGTTTTTAATTTATTCAGCTTCCAATTTAATCTCAAATTTTCCCTCATTAAAATTCAGACTTTATATGCACATTACTAACAAACTACCCTTGTGTGAAATCGTACTGGAATTATGAAAATCCTTAATGTGGCATCCAATTACAGTGCAATCATTTTAAAAAACTGACACAGATGATAGATACACTTTTCAAATCTTAATTTTATAGTTGGTCATCCCTTTTAAGTACCACAGAATTCCAATATCACTAGGTATAACTGAATTCAAATTATCTCAGAACAAAAAGAAAGTCCCAAAATATTTGCATTTTAATTATGTACTGCATTTCAGGACAGTCTGAGTGTCTGGACGGAGCTCCAGATTTCTTATGCACTGAAACATCCACCCTCCGTGTGCACTAGCTTAATGTTCCCCAAAGTGTGTTACCTTGATCAATTGCTAGAAGCAGCTGATTGATGATCTACAAACTCAAATCTAATATGAAAATAGTTTGGTACTGGTCCGCGACAAAATAAACAGCATGTAACAGGTTATAACACAGCTAAGTCACAAAGTACACTGTTTTAGGTCAGCTGGCATTTTTTTCATAATAAGTCTGTCTCAATGAAGAAGGCACTATGTTCACTTAGTCTTATCTAAGCTCTTTATCGTGCTAAAGATCAGTAATCTGAATAGCACTGCTCTAGATGACAGTAGGATCCCCTGGGTACATAAGTAGAAAGAGACATATAAGTATGTTTGGAGTGTGGCAGCAATAGGGATGCAATAATAGAAAAGAAGATGCACAAAAGTTCAGGCTGTTCAAGATGTGACTAACTTAAAATAATTTTTAGGACAAAATTCACAAAAGCTGCTAATACCCAAAGGAACCATATGACAATTATTTTAGAATATTAAAACACTAAAGCCAATTGACTTTCTCATGATGCAGGGTTAGGTCAAGCCATAAATATATGTATCTATCCAGACAACAAGTGCTAACTATTCTGTGGTGATACTATTATATAATAAGTTTTCAAGCTAAAACATTTTGTTTCTTTTGGTCTTCCAGAACTGGTAAAAGGGCCAGGCATGGTGGCTCACTCCTGCAATCCCAGCACTCCAAGGCAGGCGGATCACCTGAGGTCAGGAATTCAAGACCAGCCTGACCAACACGGAGAAACCCCGCCTCTTCTAAAAATACAAAATATTAGCCAGGCAGGGTGGCACATGCCTATAATCCCAGCTACTTGAGAGACTGAGGCAGGAGAATCACTTGAACCCAGGAGTTGGAGGTTGCGGATTGTGCCATTGCACTTCAGCCTGGGCAACAAGAGTGAAACTCTGACTTAAAAACAAAACAAAAAAAACCCAGAACTGGTAAAAGTACATTAAAGCCCAACTTAAGTTATGCTTACCAGCCACTAAAGAGGGAACTTGGGAAAAGTTAGCCAACAAGAATTTCCTTCAATTTCAACCTTGATTTTATTTAAAAAAAAAACTGCATGGTCGATTCTTGTCTACTCCAGTTAAGTCTTGATGAATAATCTTGGTAAAAGACAAAAGGGGGATGCTACTGTGCTAGCCAAAATTACAAACCCAACTCTGAAGTGTGAAGCTCATACTTGTCCTGAATAAACTGTCCTTATGCCCTAGTATAAGCTGACCTCCCCAGAGCTAAGAACACGTCTTCCTGGGAAGTTTTAAATGATCAAATATCTGTTAACCAGGTTTTAGCAATATGGATAAGACAGAAGCAGCATAACCTAGCATTTTATATTCTGAGGTTTCCAGCACTGCACTATATGATGAAGTTATATTTTACATAGGGGTTGAATTTTAAAGTTACTGCATAAAAGTAAAATCTCCGAAAGTCAAAACTGCCCATACTCAACAATGAACCAAAAATTGAACCATCTCTCTATTAATCAAAATTGTCAGTTTTTCTTCAAGAATACTAATAGATCATGTTTCTTTAGCTGGACATCAGATAAAATAGTTTTCTTCTATTTAGGAATTATGTTTGTATGAAAAAATATATACACATATCTTCGAATACCTGAATCATACTGAACAAGGCATGACACTCATCCTAAGTAAGAGTAAAGAGGAAACAAGACCAGATTCAGGTTTCCCTAAATCATCGCAGGACACATAATCACTGTGTGAAATAGCAACTGTAATCACTGGCACAATTTAGTTTAGTGTTTCCTTGCTTTTGTTTATTTTTACTTTTTTTTTTT
>NW_016107515.1:2219382-2226850 GCF_001604975.1 Cebus imitator
TTTTTGGCAGTTCATATATCTGAATTTGTGTAAGTTAAATGTGCACATGCTATTTTAATCACTTAGGTTAAAAAATATTGTTTTTAACATAATCATACTTTACTAATATATAATAGTTGTACATATTTGATACCTATACACAATGTGTAATGATCAAATTGAAAACATTCTTGAGAAACTGATATAGTCAATGTGGTATAGTGTAAAAATTAAAAATTTTGCCATAAGTTAGAGGCTTGTTAAAGTGCTTGCTGTATGCTTTACTTGGTCATCATGTAACCTATGGAAATTATGTAACCCCTCTAAGCCTGTTTTCTTACTTACAAAATAAAATCCATTTCATTTTAGGTTGTGATGAACATTTAATTTCCTAATCTATAAAAAGCAGTATATACATGTGTTATATATATATATATGTGTGTGTGTGTGTGTGTATATATATATATGTGTATACACACACACACACACACACAGAGTACATGGACATACATGTCATAAATGAACATACATTTTGAAATTAGAAAGCATGATCATTTACATTCTTCTGGTTTGGAAATTATATAACAGCATGATCCTCATTTACTGACAATAAATGACAATAAGTTGATCCAGAGGATAAATAATAAATCATAATTAACATGGTACTGGTAGCCACAGAACAAACCATACAGCTTTAAGAAGAGCAGTATTCTAAACCAAAAAAGCAAGTAGTGATGTTCTCACAATGTAGTAATGACTTCTTACCTGGAGAAACTTCTTCACATCAGCAATAATTTCTCTGAAGACAAAATGATCTTTCTGAACCTCAAACCACCCTAATTTAGTGATTTTAGCAATGACTTGAATAAGAGCTTGGATGACAAAGGGAGCCAGCTTGGGTTGTGATGCCACATAATTCAGAATGTAGTTTCCTACAAAGAAAACACTCCATGATCATTTCAACTTTTCAGAAACATAGTGTAAATCATGCGAAGAAAGAGAGTTAGGGGTGAGGGGAAAGGGGAGGGAGAGCATTAGGACAAATACCTAACGCATGCAGGGCTTAAAACCTAGATGACGGGTTGACAGGTGCAGCAAACCACCATGGCCCATGTATATGCAACAAACCTGCGTGTTCAGCACATGTATCTCAGAACTCAACGTAAAAAAAGAAAAAAAAGTCTGTGAACTTTAAACAAAAAAGTTGTAGTATTTGTTAAAAAAAGAAAAAAGAAGTGGCAATGATATGCCCTGACAAAAATTTAATCACTCTCCTCAAGATATATATTATATTTATGTAGTTCTTTGATAAGACTTGTTTTGAAAAAGCAAATTTGTTCCAATGTATTTGATATATTAGGGAAAAACTTGAATATAACACTTTTGTTAAATATGTCGCTTTGTTTCTGCATGATTTTATCTACCATAAAATGCTAGGTGGATGCAGAAAACTGAAACCAGGGTGATATGATTTGGATTTGTGTCCCTGCCCAAGTCTCATGTCCCCAATGCTGGAGGAGGAACCTGCTGGGAGGTAACTGGATTGTGGGGGCAGACTTCCACCTTGATGTTCTCATGACAGTAATTTTCTCAGATATTTCTTTATAGCTGTATGAGAAACAAGTAATACACAGGCCAAATTGAACTAAGCTATCAACAAAACGAATACACCTCAAACATATACAATGTATTATCAACCCTACCCATCTTTATCTGGTGTTATAATTTTCCACACTATTTCACATAATCTTTCTCTCGCCACTTTACAATAACTCCAGGCTGCAACCCTTCTGAGACCCACTTCTACGAAAAAACTTGAGGTCTTTCCCAAGATAGAGTGTCATATTTATTGTACTACATACTATATATTTCTTAACCATTTAACATGTGTAAAACTCTACTAACGTTTGATTTGATTTGCATGTTTTTAAAAATATGTCACTGATAAGACTTAATTTTTATTTGCATAATCTAATTTCTCTCATAGGCCCTGTGCTTTTTATTACAAAGCATTGCACAGCACAGTCACTTTTAGGAACATGACATGTTATAGCAAAACTGACTGTACACTGTCTTCTTGAAGTGGCATCAAAAATACAAATGAACCCCATAACTACACACAATTTTAAAAACACTAGTTGGGTATTGTGACATGCCTAGCTACTTGGGAGGCTGAGAATGACTGTGCCATTCAGCCTGGGTGACGGTGAGATCCTGTCTTTAAAAAAAAAAAAATAGTACAATATGATACATATACAAATTCAAGAAAACATGAGTAGAATAGTAAAGCTTGTAATAAAGTTAATACACCGCAACTGTTAAAAGTGGGTAGCAAATTCAGTTATGAGCTTTCGAGTTGACTAATGGAGGCCAGATAACAAATACACCAAAAAGTCTCTTGGAAAAACTACCAAAAGAATTTTCAAAAGAGAAAAAACTCCATTTCCACTTTGGTCTGAAAGGCCAGCATGCTATTTGAGAAAAGAGTAAAGAAAAGGTAAATGCCTCAATATTTAATTAAAAACAGCTCTGATGGAAACAACTCCAAAATCCAAGAATGTATTCAACAAACGTTCTTGATAATTGTAGTGAGATTCTAATACTTAAAAACTTCTTGTAACTGTTATAATGCAACCTTAATTTTATTAACATTAAAATATTGTTACACAATAAAAAAGATAAAATACATTTTGAAAAAAAGCATAATTTCCTTAGCATTAAGACAGATTTCAGAAAGGTTTCTCCTATGAATCACAGTAACATGGTTCTAAGCTTTGTTGCATGTAATCTTTTGTTTCAATAACAAAACGTAACAAGATGACACTGCTTCCTGAATATAAAAGAAAATCCAGTGAATTTACTTCAATTACACTTTTATTTTTAATTTCTTGAAAATGTTTACCTTGGAGTGGGTACAGGCAAACCATATGTGGGTAGTGGTGACCACTAGGAGGAGGGCAATCTCAAAATAATAATAAAACAAACAAATGGGCCTTCAGCCTGGAAAGCTGCCAGCCCCTGAGGTTCTCAGCTCAATAGCCTGCTGGCCAAAGCGAAAACAAAAACAAAAAACAAATGAAAGACAACCCAAGTTTCACATTTAAAGCTAGACACCAACAAGGTCACCTTCCCAGACTGCCCAAACAAACGTACTGGGGCTAATAAATTCATTATCTAAGGCAGAAAAAAAAATCACTAGAGTATGTTTCTGTTACTTTAGCTGAATGTTTTACACAAAATATTCTCGTTATGTTTTTTACACAAACTGTAAGACTGTTCCAATTTAGTAAGCACCAACAATAACAATCATTTAAAACATCAGCGATCTCCTCCTCGCTGGTACAAGTAATATGGAAAAGTCATACTAAGAAGAAAAGGAAATGTTCAGGAAGATACACAGGAGAAGAACTACAACAACAAACAGCTGGAAACCCACAGACAAAAGTCAGTAGAAAGCTGGAAAGCTACACACTAGAAGTCCTTTGCGTGTCAAAAGCCCATATGACAGTAACAACAATATTTCATGCTTATGAAGCATGTTTAAAATTGTGAAGTGCTTCCCATCAAATATTTGATGTGACTCTCATATCAGTGTGAAGATACTGCTATTATGCATTACTATTATTCTGTTTTATAGGCCAAAAATATGAGGGTCAAAAAGGTGAAATGACTGGAACTCTGAGTCAGGTTACTTTCGTTCATTTTTTGTTTGTTTGCTGTTTCCAAATATTGGACAAACCATATATTCTAGTAGTAATTCATAATTCAAAACTCTAAATCCAAAGTTGTAGATAGTCTTTTAGAGTTTGCTATCACTGGACTTAAGATACTTTAGGAATCAGTACATTATGAGAATTTAATATGAAATAACTGTTTAATTGACTACTTGAGGCCAGGTGATACAATACAACATGTCACAAAGTCCATCAAAAAAAAAAAAAAAAATATATATATATATATATATATAAAACAGAAAGGAGAAACGTTTCATTTTTTGGTCCCAAAAGCCAGCATGTCATTTGGGAAAAGAGAGAGACAATAAACAATTCAATATTTAACTAAAAATGCTTTGATGGAAACAACCTTAAATTCTAAGAACACTGAAAAGTATAAGCTATAATCTATGTCTACAGAGTTAGCTTATGAACTATTTGGAGAGAGCGTAAGAGAGAGAAAGAGAGGGTAAGCAAAAGAAAGCAAGCAAGAGACATAGAACATGGAAGAAAAAGAAACTACCACCAAAAAAAGAGGGAAACAATGCATGAGGTTGAAATACAGAGAAACTGAAACCTCAACATTGCTGATGAGAATGTAAAATTGTATAGGCACTTTGAAAACAGTGTGGCAGTTTCTTAAAAAGTTAAGCATAAACTTACCTTATGACCCAGCAATTCCACTGCTAGGTTTCTACTCAAGAGAAATAAAAACATACATCTACACAAAAACTTGTATGTAAATTTTCAGAATACCATTATTCATACTGGCCAAAGAGTAAAACAAACCAAATATCCATCAACTAGTGAATGGATAACAAATGTCATGTATCTATACAAGGAAGTATTATCCTACAACAAAAAGAAATGAAATATTGATACATGCTACAAAATGGATGAATCTTAAAAACATTTTGCTAAGTGAAAGATGTCAGCCGCAAAAGATTACATATTATATGATTTTATTTATATGAAATATCCACAAAAGGTAAATATATCAAGGCAGAACACACAATTGAAGTTGGGAAATGGAAGCAGGACTGACTGTAAATGAGCAGGAGAAACCTTTTTGGGGTGATAAAAAAAATTCTAATACCAAATTGTGATGTTCGTCCAACTCTGTTAATTTACTAAAGACCATTAATTGTATATTTAAAACAAGTCAACTTTATGGTATATAAACTATACAACAATAAAGCTGTTTGAAAGGAAGGAAGAGAGGGAGGAAACACTGATTTATATAGGTAATTAAACTTAAACTACTACGCTTTCTTGAATAGAAGAAGAAAAGGATACCATTCCATTCTAGGAAAACAATCTAAGAAAAAGCATCAAGGCAGAAATAAGATGGCATAAGGGGAAGACCTTCCAGCACAACTAACAGATCAGTAGCAATAAAGATATAAGGCTACCTAAATAAGGGTAGTCCTTCTATGAAAAGCTCATGAAGGGACTTCATGGTATTCCATTGACAAGCAACAGTAAGCAGTTGTTAATTATACTAATAAAGGTGGAAAACAGTGCGGTGGACACAGAAGAACTGGCAATAGTTTATGACAGGAAGTGATGAGATACGTAGACTGGGACCATATTATAAAAGACTGAGGATTCTGAAGTTGATGTGATAAAGGCAATGTGGCTGCTGAGGCTATTCTTCCTCACATTTTCATTTTAACTCACACGTCAATATTCTACTGATATATGTCAGACATATCATGCCATGACAAACATTCTAATCTACTTACAGAAACAAAAGCGGTAAGTCAAACTACAGAAACTAATAAAGGAAACTAATCATTTGTTTGAAACTGTCTTGTAAATCTCTACTTTCTTCTTTTTCTCCAAAGTGCCCTTAATGAGTATTCTTACTTTCTTAAAAAAAAAAAAAAAAGTTTATGACTATTTCTATTTTTTTTTTTAAGTTTCTATCTAAAAATATGTCAAATAAACAGTCTGGATATGCTTACATGTATTAAAGAAACTGAATGAATAATTAATAACCATCCAAAACAGAAAGCACCAGGCCCAGATAGGTTCACTATTGAATTCTATCACACACGTAAGGAAGAAATTACACCAATTCTCTCTAATATCTTCCAAAAGATAGAAGCAGAGATAATTCTTCCTAAGTCATTCTATAAGGTCAGCATTACCCTAATACCCATACCAGACCAAGATATTACAAGGAAAGGAAACTACAGGCCAATAGCTCTCATGAACACAGGTGTAAAATCCCCAACAAAATATTAGCAAATTGAATCCAAAATGTAATAAAAAGAATTAAACACCATGTACCAAGCGGGATTTACCCCAGGTATGCAAGGCTGGTTCAATATTCAAAAATTAATTAATGTAATCCATCACATCAATAAGGTAAAGAAGAAAAATCACATAATGTAAATAGATGCAGAAAAAGCATTTAACAAAATTCAACATCCCCTGATGATAAAAACTCTCAGCAAACTAGGAATACAGGAGAACTTCCTCAATTTGATAAAGTACATCTATAAAAAACCTACAGCTCAAATCATATTTAATGGTGAGAAATTTGAAGCTTTCCAAGATTGGGAAAAAGGCAAGATGTCTCCTCTGACCACTGCTTTGCAACATAATACTGTAAGTCCTAACTAATGCAATAAGAAATAGAATGCATATAGATTAGAAAAGAAGAAATAAAAGTGTCTTTGCTCACAGATGGCCTGATAATCTATGTAGAAAAGCTGAAAAAACTGACAAAAAATTATGAACTAATAAATGATTACAGCAAGGTTACAGGATGTGTGTTAATATACCAAAGTCAATCACTCTGCTTTACCAGCAAGTGGAACTTGAAATAAAACACAAAATAATTTACATTAGCACCCTCAAAAATGAAATATTAATACGTAGGTATAAATCTAACAAAATATGTACAAGACCTATATGAGGAAAATTGTAAAAGTATAATAAAATAAACCAAACAAGACTTAAATAAATGAATACATACTACATGTTCATAGAGAGGAAACTCAAGACTGTCAAGATATCAGTACTTTCCAACTTGATCTAGAGATTCAATGTAATCCGAATCAAAACCCCAGTAATTTATTTTATCTATATCAACAAACTGATTCTAAAGCTTATATTGAGAGGCAAAAGATCCAGAATAGCCAACACAATACTGAAGAAGAACAAAGTTGGAAGACTGACACCACCCCACTTCAAGACAAACCATAAAGCTACAGTAATCACGACAGTTGGTATCAGCAAAAGAAACAACCTATCAACGGCTACAGTTTGAATGTCTGTCCCCACCCATACTCATGCTAAAATTGAACTGCCACTGTAACATATTAAGAGGCAGAATGTTTAAGAGATGATTAAGCCAAGTGCTCTGCCCACATGAATGGTTTAATGTCATTATTTCAGGAGGAGATTCCTTTTTAGGACAATTTCAGTCCCCTTTCATCACTCTCTTTTGCCTTATTTTTGCTCTCCCACTACAGGATAATTCAGCAAGATGGCCCCTCATCAGATGCCAGCCCCTTGATCTTGAACTTTCCAACCTCCAGAACTGCTTACAGTTTGTAAGAAATACATTTCTTTCTTTATAAATTATCCAGTCTCAGGTATTCTGTTACAGTAGCACAAAACCAACTAAGATGTCAATCAACAGAACAGGATAAAAAAACCCAGAAATAGATCCATATAAATATAGCCAATTCATCTCTGACAAAGGAGCAAAGGGAATAGCAAAATATGTTATGAGTCTTTTTTTTTTTTTTTTTTAATGGAGT
>NW_016107515.1:2227898-2258120 GCF_001604975.1 Cebus imitator
TAATCCCAGCACTTTGGGAGGCTGAGGTGGGTGGATCACTTGAGCTCAGGAGTTTGAGACCAGCCTGGGCAACATGGTGAAACTCTATCTCTATGAAAATATATAAAAACTTAGCCAGGCATGGTGGTCACGTCTGTGCCCCCAACTAGTTGGGAGGCTGAGGTGGGAGGATCACTTAAGCCCGGGAGGCAGAGGCTGCAGTGAGCCAAGATCACATCACTGCACTCCAGCCTGGGTAACAAAGCGAGACTCTGTCTCAAAAAAAAAAAAAACAAATCGAAAGAGGAAAAGAAAAAAAAAAAAAAAAAAAAAACACTCCAGCCTGGGTAACAAAAAAAAAAAAACTCAAAAAAAAAAAAAAAACAAATAAAAACAAAAACAAAAAAAACCAAAAAACCACCTCAGACGAATGGTATAGTGTTGAAACGTTTTTAAAAAATAAGAAGTTAGGTATGTCATGAATGCATAAAATCAAAGTAGATACTACTCTATTTTATCATTTACTATCATAAAATATACACAAATCTATTATTAAAAAGTTAAAATTTATCAATTCACACACACACTTAGATTGTACATAGTCCCAACCACAGTCAAGGTTTATGTAGTCAGGTTTATAATCAGGACTGCCCTTATCTACAAAGCTGTTAATCTTCTAGCCTTCAAGGGAAAAAATAAATACCAGCTGCCAGTCTTCTGGCTATCCAAGGCCTAGAAGAGAACCTTTTTCTGGACTGGTTCCATGATGTTTTGTCCATGACCCGAAGTTATTAAGTACCTTAATACCATTTAAAGTTCTTTTCATATTGGACAACGTCCCTGGCTACTGAGAACGCCAGGAGGTTCAATAAGGGCATTAAAGTGGGTTTATGTGCCCCCAAACACATCTCAAATTTAGCCTCTAAATTAGGGGATGATAATGACCTTTGAATCTCATGACACACGGTACTCTACAAAAAGGATTGTCAATACTATGGAAGAGAGCCCCTACAGAGACAACATCATGAAGGTCCGGAAGGATTTCACCACTGAAGATGCCATCGTTGTTATAGAAAAACCAAGAAAGCCATCAAGCCTGAAACAATAAATTCCTGTTGGAGGAAGCTGTGTCCAGATGTTGTGCGTGACTTCAGAGGATGTACAACAGAGCCAATCAAGGAAATCAGGAAAGAGACTGTGGATATGGCAAAAAAGGTGGAGAGTGAAGGGTTTCAAAATATGAATATTAAAGAAATTCAAGAGCTAATAAAGCTTACAGGTAGTTTTCATATGAAACAGTTTTTAAAAATTAAATATATGTTTCAATGGGTACTACTGTTTATAAGCAGTATTAAAGAGGACAAAACAACACTTTAGTAAGGACAAATATACCACAAGGTATAGGATCAGTCCAATAAATTCATAAAACTATATTATAGCTAACTAATCATGTTAAGAATTGTTCCCAAGTAAGTCCCATTTTTGGCCCTCAGAAGTTAATTCCTACAGATTTCAACTAAACTTTTAGCTACCGAGAGGTTAAGAATGATCATAAGAAGCTTTCTAAGGAATTACTAAATCTCTGTAGACCAGAGATCAAGTATCATCACTGCAAATGTGCTCTTACCAACAGCTCTTATATTTTTCAGGAAGAAATATCCAGAAAAAGAGTCAGACACCAGTGTGGTCACCATCTCCTATGCCAAACTTAGGGAACTGAAATGGCCAACATTACCATAAAATGAGAATTTTGAGGTTTATGTTTAAAGGCCTATTCCAATCTCAAAGATTAGTCAGATAAGATTATCTTCTACTGAAATAAATCTTGGCTAAATATAGACTTTTGTACTTTACTGCTGTTCTTCAAGTAAAAGTCATAGACATGAGTCTTAACCTACTGTATACTATATTTCAGTCAGCTGAAAATCTGAAACTAAAAGTACGCTAAAAATCCTAAATACAATCTTTTGGAAGTCTGCTATTAAAAAGCCTTTAAGGATTTGCTAACTTCAACTCTACGTACCAGGGGACAAAAGGTCTAAGCCTCTAAGACATTCCTCATTTGAAAGAGAAGCTCAAAGTTTCCTATAAATTGCTAAGTTTTGCACAAGGGAGAAACCTACACCTACTAGGGAATCTAACATGAGGAACACCAGAATTTACAGATGGCTTCATGGAGATGAGTGCTTCTGAACCAGTGCCACATGATGAGGGAGAAGATATAGTAAAAACAACAGTGCCAGAAAAAAAAAAAAATTAACATTAGACAAACTAGCAGAAACATTTCCATTATTCCAGACTTATTTTATGACGTGGACTCTTCCATGATACAGGCACTGAATTTAAAGTGAATGTAGATGGATTGGTACTTTATAGAAACATTTTTAAAGAAATGAAAAAGCAAAAAAGTCAGATAGAAATTACGAAGCATTTCCATAAGGTTATACCCAGTGTGCCTGCCTTTCCTGCCTCCCCTACCTCTGCCGCCCTGAGACTACAAGACCAACCCCTCCTTCCTCTTTCTCTTCCTCAACCTACTCAATGGGAAAATGATGAGGATAAATGTCTTTATGATGATCCACTTCCACTTAATGAATAGTAAATACATTTTGTCTTCCTTATAAGTTTCTTAATAATATTCTTTTCTCTAGCTCAATTTATTCTAAGAATATAGTATATAACATATATAACATACAAAATATGGATTAATCAGCCTGTTTTTATGTTATTGGTAAGGTTTACAGTCAACAGTAGACTAAGAGTAGTTAAGTTTTGGGGGAGTCAACAGGTGTAAGTGAATTTTTGGTGTGCAGGGGGGTCAATGCCCCTAATATCTGCATTGTTCAAGGGCCAACTGCACAGATGTCAAATAAGCACATAAGAAGATGCTGCACATCATATGCTCTCAGAGAAATACAAATTAAAACAAGGAGATACCAATACACATCTATCAAAATAGCCAAAATCCAGAAAACACCAAATGCTGGCAAGGATGTGTTGCAACAGGAACTCTCATTCATGGTGGTGAGAATGCAAAATGGTACAGCCACACTGTAAGACAGTCTGGTGGTTTCTTACAAAACTGAACATACTCTTAACATAGAATCTACCAATTGTGCTCCAAAAGTATTTATTCAAGGGAGCTGAAAATGTTTGTGCACACAAAAACCCACATATGTATGTTTATAGCAGCTTTGTTCATAATTGTCAAAACTTGGAAGCAACCAAGATGCCTTTCAGTAAGTGAATGGATAAATTGCGGTACACCCAGAAAACAAAATATTATTCAGTGCTAAAAAGAAATGAGGTATCAAGCCATGAAAAAACATGAAGGAATCTTAAACGCATATTACTCAGTGAAAAAAGCCAATTTGAAAAGGCTACACGTATGACTGATACCTCAGGCTGTATGATTCCAACTGCATCATATTCTGGAAAAGGCAAAGCTATGGAGACAGTGAAAAAAATAAGGGTGGTGGAGGGTAGGATGAATAGGCAGAGAACACAGTGAATTTGGTGCAGTAAAACTATTCTGAATAATACTATAATGGTGGATACATGTCATTGTATTAACACATTTGTCAAAATCCATAGAAATACAACAGCAAGAGTGAACTCTAAGGTAAATTACAGATGAGTTAATGATGATGTGTCAGTGTAGGTTCATCAACTGTTAACAAATGCACAACTTTGGTGCAGGATGTTGATAGTTGGGAAGCTGTGCATGTGTGGCAGCAGAGGGTATATGGAAATTCTCTGTGCTTTGTGCTCAATTTTGCTTGAACCCAAAACTGCCCTAAAAAAATTAAGTCTATTTAAAAGGTGTGTGTGGAAAAGTAAAATAAACAAAATCACAAGTTTTATGACTTAGCTTCATACTATTTGAACACTTATTTTTAAAACTGTGAGCTTCTTTCCTTTGCTTTCTTAAGTACACAAGTCCAATAGTGGATAAATCCTTCTCTAGGCTTTCTGCATTACCTAAGACTCCAAGTGCCTATAGAAATAACAGTCAAAATGGAGGAAAATGACATGTCATTGTGAGATTTTGACCATTCAAATTTAAACTTAAAGATCCACCACATATAACACATTTTAATTTTTCTGATAAGGAAATATGTTAACCTTGAGCCTGAAGAACAGAAATGAGTTAACAATCTATTTCTAATATGAACAAAGATGACCAACAAAACCTCATACCTCAATTACTACAACTTTGTCCATATGAAATACAAGCTACTTACATATACACAAAAACTTAAAATACATTAACTCTGAAAAATGTACTGCTACTTTACAGAATCATTTTTTCAAGTTCCAGGCTCTTTTATCCATATATAAATTATCTTCCTAATAAGAGCCTGCTTTTATTTTACATATATCCCAAATGATTTTGATTGATATAGCATCCTGAAAAGTATTAGAGACCTAAATTCTGTCATTCAGTTGCATACCAAGTTAAGATAATGGCTAAGGGCCTGGACTCTAAACAGACACATTGGCTTTGAATCATAACTCTATTACTTGTGTGATCTTCGGCATGTGACAGAGCCTGTCTGTCAAATCTAATCTCCTCATTTATGAAATGAGGATAACTCAAAAATCTTGTTTGGTGGATAAACTGAGATAGTACAAATCTTAACAAACAGTATAAAAAATAAAATGCTAGTTATTGTTTATTACTAAACAAATGCTTTTTTGATTAGACATTGCTTTATGTAACACATCAGTATTCATTAACAGATGAGTAAATGAAACTTGACACTCATGTTTTAAAAAATGACAGACTCAAAAAATTTGCAGTTCTAGTAACAGTTTAGTATATTCAAAAGAAAAAGTATTTTTCGAGTGTAATTGGTTAAAAAGCAAAATAAACCACTTACTGATGTCCATCCTCTGCTCAACAGGTAAAGGACTGACTCGGCTGACAAGTTTTGAAAGACATGTTGCTGCAAGGAGCTGAGCATAGGATGTCTGTAAAGAATAATTGTATTTATTATTATCACAAATGAATTAAAATAATCGAAGCATGATGATAGAAATGTTCTTCTAAGCAATAACAGAAATTCTTCTGGTTTTCCAAAATGGCAAATTCACAAGGGATAAAATATGTCAATTTGAGATACATATATAGAGAAAAGGATATACATACACAGGCATACAATCTCTCATAAGAAATCATTAATTGAGGGAGGTGTAGACAGCCATCTCAAATAACAATAAGCAAATGGGAGAAATAAATGACTTAGCAAGTTCAAATAAAATACTGTACTCTTACCATGGTCTACAGCCCTACACCATCTGGCCTCTGATAATCTCTTCAAATTCATCTGGTTCCATTCTCGACTTTGCTCTGACCGCGACAGCCTTTAGAGTCCTTCCAATATCTTCCCCGCCCTGGCCTCCGTGTTCCCTGGAACCCATGTCTGCCTATATTCTCTGACCCCCAATTATCTTAATACTATACTCAAACTCTCTAAATGCATGCTCATCCTTCAAAATTTGGTTTAGGTATTCACTCCATCCCCTAGAAATTCTTGCAAAGATATTCCCTCTCTTTTTTCCTCCAGACCAGAGGCCAGCAAACTATGGCCCCTGACCAAATCCCGCCTATTTTTACATGGCTTGTAAGCTACAAATGTTTCCTACAATTTCAAGCAGCTTTTCAATTGTTCAAAAAATCAAAACAATAATAATATTTTGTGATAGAAAAATATATGAAATCCATATTTTGGTGTCCATAAAGTTTATTCAAATACAGCCATGCTCATTCATGTACACACTGCCTACGGCTGCTTGCATGCCATGACAGCAGAATTGAACAGTTAAGACAGAGACCAGATGTGGTACTCAGTGCTTCCTACTGCTGCTCAGAGCATCATAAACCACAGTGACTAGAGAGCCATGGGTGTTGCCATGACATGACACTATCTTTTGTTATTACCAGCGCATGTCTATCATATCAAAATAAGAAAAGATAGAAGTGGACTACAAATATCTAATTTTTAAGGCACAATGGAGTGTGATCATTCTGTTATTGATTACATGACAAAACAATGTGCTTTTTTTTTTTTTTTTTTTTGAGATGGAGTCTCGCTGTGTCCCAGGCTGGAGTGCAGTGATGCAATCTCAGCTCACTGCAACCTCTGCCTCCCAAGTTCAAACGATTCTCCTGCCTCAGCCTCCCCAGTAGCCGGGACTACAGACGTGCACCACCATCCCCAGCTAATTTTTGTATTATTGGTAGAGATGGGGTTTCACCATGTCAGCCAGGCTGGTCTTGAACTCCAGATCTTGTGATCCATTCTCCTCAGCCTCCCAAAGTGCTGGGATTACAGGCGTGAGCCACCGCTCCCAGCCAACAATGTGCTTTTTATGCAATGTTACTATAGTTGTCCTAAAAGAATATGATATACATTGACTATATCAGACCAAGCAATCAATATCCCCATCATTCTCATCACAATAGTCCCAACTCAGGAAATCAAAAGTCAGAAAAAGAAAATTTGATATCTCACCATAGTAGACTGTCTTTACAAATATAAAAAATGAGCCTGCAACCAAAGTTTCCAAGTGGCTCATTTGTCAGCCAATCACACAGCCATTTACCAAGGATGAGTTAATTAAATCACCATTGTCTTATTACAGCGGCCAAAGTTACACGTGCAGAGAAAATAAGATTATTAGTTTCTGGTGGGAACGAGTGCTCAAAGAGTTTTGTTTGCTCATTTGTTTTTGTTTTTGTTTTTTTTGTTTGTTTGTTTGTTTTTTTCTTGAGACGGAGTTTCGCTCTTGTTACCCAGGCTGGAGTGCAATGGCGCGATCTCGGCTCACCGCAACCTCCGCCTCCCGGGTTCAGGCAATTCTCCTGCCCCAGCCTCCTGAGTAGCTGGGATTACAGGCACGTGCCACCGTGCCCAGCTAATTTTTTGTATTTTTAATAGGGACGGGGTTTCACTATGTTGACCAGGATGGTCTCGATCTCTTGACCTCGTGATCCACCCGCCTCGGCCTCCCACAGTGCTGGGATTACAGGCTTGAGCCACCGCGCCCGGCCTTCAAAGAGTTGAAGACATTGGAACAACATCAAAAGTCAATTTGAAAACAAGGCAAATGATTTGGAAAGGGTCTCCTTAACTCATGATGAGTGGACAGATGTTTCTTAGAATGTTCATACTTGTAATGTTACTATCTGTATGTTCCAGAAGTCAATGCTGAGTGTGAAGCAACTAAAAAATTGGCCTCTATGAAGAGTGTGGGAGAACTACAGGCCAGAATATTTTCAAAGAACTTGGGGACGCATTAATTCAATATAAACTGGGGTAGAATCTGGTATGATATGTCACACTAGTGGTAAAAACATATGGAGCAGAAAAGGACTTAGCTGAACAAATTTACAAAGCTTATGAAAAATTTAAGATGTTTAAAACCTATGGTTATTCACCATATTATTCATCTGCAGATACTGTATAGTAAATATATGAATCTATCAGAAGTTAATGAATCAATAGTGTTAACAGTGGACTTCATTCACTTTTATGAAATTTAGTTCTGTGAATTTCTGCAAGATCAAAAAGCAGTATCTGAATATTCTGTATTGGAAACAATATCCTCATTTGTCCCATCACACAATAGTTAAATAGCTTATCAGCGATAAAGTTTTACTGCGTTTTTTTTTTTTTTTAGCTCAGGGATAAGGCTAAAATTTTTCTGAATGAGACAACAAAGTCACCATTGTTCAACACTAAATGGCTTTGGAACTTACCTTTGCTGCAAAATTGATAATGTTCCTTAATGAATTCAACCTAAAATTACAAAATTGCCTAAAAAGCGTCTAGTACCTATACGCAGAACTTACCGTGAAGTAAAGCCATTTTGATAACAACTAACATCATTTGAATTGCAAGTAATGTCAGGCAGCTTTATATACTCCCCACATCGTCAAAAGTTAAAACAAGTAGTGAGATCTCTATTCAGAGATATATTTTCTGAGCTTCAACTACAGCTCCAGCTTCAGACCTTGATGCAAGTATAAAGAAAATTTCCATATTTAAAATCCATTTAACTGTGTAATTAAGAGCTCTCACCTAATCTTCAATTGGAAGTGATTAATCTGCGATATAATGACACACTAAAAGGCAAATATCAAGATTTAACAGAATTCTTTAAATGCCTTCTAAACGATGCATGTGCTTAATTATAATCATATGCTCATGGACTGATATTAGTATCTGATAGTACCTATCTATGTGAAAAGATACTTTCAAATATAAAATCTCATTACAGATCAGCATTAACATATGAACATTTGCAATCAATGTTGACGATAGAAAACAATTCGGAACTCCAGTTAAGCAAAATGTTATCCTCCCAAAAATAGCTCTATTCTCTTTATTAACAGACCTGTATCATTAAAAAAACCTGTATTAGATTATTATATTTTGAATCTCATCCATAAAACTTTGAAGAAATTTGTTTTTTCTCTTACTATAGATGTTCTTACAAAATATCTTGCATTTTGTCTCCTGGCCCACAAAATCTACAACATTTGCTATCTGGCCCTTCACAGAAAAAGTGTGCCAACTTTGCTCTAGACTACACAATCTCTTACCGCAATCATTCCATAGCTATTTATATATCTGCCTCTCCAACTAAACAAAGAGCTACTTTGATTCATGTACATAAATTAAGTAGGCAGTACAACGCCTGGTTTTACATTTAAGTATTTTACTAAATGAATATAAATGTCTAGACTATGAATATCTAGATGGGAGGGAGGCAGGCAAGAGATAATCAGAATGCTTTGGAACTATCCTTTCATGTTTCAGAGATAATTACAATCTGCCTCCCCTATCTAGATTTTTTTAAGTTGTTATTCAACTTCCTAAAAATGTGGTTTTTGCCCACTAATATGAGACATAAAAAGAGACCAAAAGTAATCAAGAAACTATTACTATTCATTTCATTTCCTGGCTCTTCCCTAAATTTGCTTTCCAGGTTTTCCAATTCTTTTCCTGATTAACCCCTTTGACAGTGAAACTACAGTTTTACAAAAACAAAAAAACCCTGTGGCAATATCACTCAGTTACCACTGCTAACACACACGAGTTCACTAACAATGGCATACATCTACTGATCTTACATGGTTAATCACTGTTACCAAATACTTACTGTTCCTTGTTCTAATAAAAGTTGACACTTGCTGAGACATTCTGGGCTGTCAATCAGTTCCAAGAGTGCTTTCTCAGCCTCTATTCTTTGTGTAAGATCAGTCCCTATGTAGAGATGAGTACATAACACTTCCAATTCAGCCAAACTCTTAAAAGAAAAAAAAAATTAACATTTGACTTGAATGAAAAAAATGAGGTCAATATTTAACCACAAAAAACAAAGGATACAAATATCACATGTGCATTCATTAACTCGATGTGTGTTTACTGAAATACAACTACTTACTAGGAGATACAGTTGGAAACAAAACAGGCCCATCTCCTACTCCCCAAATTATTTACTTATAAGTTAATAGTTCTGCAATGGAAGAAGACAAGAAGGGGAGAACTTGTCTACAACAAGGATTTGGCAAGGTACGTCTAAAGAAATCATATTTATGCTGAGGCCTACAAGGGTCAATCAGATTTTAAAAAGACTAGAAGGCCATCCAGGCAAAGAAAGAACATTTACCAGCGCTCTTCAGTAAAATAGAGTTTAGTCATTTCAAAGCATTAAAGGTCAGTGTGGCTGATAAACACAGCAAGGAGATACCAGATAAGGTTAGGGAGATGGATGGGGGAAATGATCATACACAAGTTGCAGATAACCAAATTTATATTCTTTCTCAAATTTTAAGAATTTAAGGCTAGACGTGGTGGCTCATGCCTATAATTCCAGCACTTTGGGAGGCCAAGGCACAAGGATCACCTGAGCCCAGGAGTTCAAGACCACCACAGGCAACATGGCAAAACCCCCTCTACAAATACAACAAAGCTAGCTGGAGCAGTAGGGGGCACCTGTAGTCCCAGCTACTGGAGTGCTGAAGTGGGAGGACCGCTTGAGCCTGGAAGGTTGAGACTGCAGTGAGCCATGATCCCATCATTGTACTTCAGCCTGGGTGACACAGCGAGACCCTGTCTCAAAAACATATATATATTATTTTTATTCTATGCGATATGGGGCTTCTGAACCAACAACTCAAAGTGCTGCAGGATTTTCAAGAATTTTGACTTGATCTCATGGTATTTCTAGCAATGTAATAACTGGTTATGTTAAAGGGTCCTATCTCATAAGCACAAAGACTAAAGCATTCTGCTTATAATCCTAACTGATGATATAAATCTAATCTCATCTGACGATATGCGACACATGGAAACAATCTAAAAAAAGAATTTAAAAATGAGTTCAGCACTCCTCTCCAGCTTAAAACATTTTTTGTTAAACATGTCTTCTGAAAAAAAGATTATCTCACTTTGAACTTGAATAAGAGAAAAGAAAAATATTGGCATAGATTTCAATGTAAGGGTAGGCATATGAAAATAATGGGATATTCGTTTACAAAATGCCTTTTTGATGTCTTTTGTAGCCTGAATTTTACGAGGCAACCTTACAGCTACACTAGCCCACACATTCCCTCACATGCATATACCTTCTCATAAAAGGAATACACAAGTTACACCAAAACGCGATCTACTCTAGCTCCCATTACTCTTTTTACTTCTTCCTCTCTCCTTCTTAGCGCTTTTATAGCATTTTCAGACAAGCAAATGCTGAGGGAATTTGTCACTACCAAGCCTGCCTTATAAGAGCTCCTGACGGAAGCACTAAATATAAAAGGAAAAACTGGTAACAGCCACTGAGAAAACACACCAAAATACAAAGACCAAGGACACTATGAAGAATCTACATCAACTAGTATGCAAAATAACCAGCTAGCATCATGATAACAGGATCAAATTCACACATAACAATATTAACTTTAATGTAAATGGGCTAAATGCCCCAGTTAAAAGCCACAGACTGCCAAACTGGATAAAGAGTCAAGTCCCATCAGTGTGCTATATTCAAGAAACCTATCTCATGTGCAAAGACACACATAGGCTCGAAATAAAGGGATGGAGGAAAATTTACCAAGCAAATGGAAAGAAAAAAAAAGCAGGGTTTGCAATCCTAGTTTCTGACAAAACAGAGTTTAAACAAAGATGAAAAAAGACAATGAAGGGCATTACACAATAGTAATGAGAACAATTCAACATGAAGGGCTATCCTAAATATATATGCACCCAATGTAGGAGCACCCAGATTCATAAAATTAGTTCTTAGAGATCTATAAAGAGACTTAGACTCCCACACAGTACATACAGTAATAGTGGCAAACTTTAACACCCCATGTCAATATTATTGGATCAATAAGAGAAAATTAACAAGGATACTCAGGACTTGAACTCACCTCTGAATCAAGGGGACCCAATACGTGTCTACAGAACTCTCCATCCCAAAACAACAGAATATACATTCTTCTAGTGCCACATGGTACCTACTCTAAAATCGATCACATAATTGAAAGAAAAGCACTCCTCAGCAAATACAAAAGAACTGAAATCCAAATAGTCTTACAGACCACAGGGCAATCAAATTAGAACTCATGATTAAGAAACTCACTCAAAACCACACAACTATATAGAAATTAAACAACCTGCTCCTGAATGACTCCTGGTTAAATAATGAAATTAAGGCAGAAATCAAGAAATTCTTTGCAATCAATGAGAATAAAGAGCCAACATAGCAGAATCTCTGGGACGCAGCTATTGTAGTGTTAAGAGGGAAATTTATAGCACTAAATGCCCACATCAGAAAGCTAGAAAGATCTCAAATCAACACCCTAACTTCACAACTAAAAGAACTAGAGAAGCAAGAGCAAACAAACCCAAAAGCTAGCACAAAACAAGAAATCACTAAGATCAGAGTGGAACTGAAGGAGATAGAGATATAAAAAATCCTTCAAAAAAAAATCAATGAATCCAGGAGCTTGTCTTTATAAAAGCTTAATAAAATACACTGCTAGCTAGACTAATAAAGAAAAAGAGGGAAGAATCAAATAGACACAATAAAAATGATAAAGGGATATCACCACTGACCCCACAAAAACACAAACCACCATCAAAGAATACTATAAACACTTCTACACAAATAAACTAGAAAATCTGGAACAAATGGATAAATTCCTGGACATATACACCCTCCCAACATTAAACCAGGAAGAAGTCAAATCCATGATTAGACCAATAACGAGTTTAAAATTGGGGCAGGAAAAAAATAACCAACCAAAGAAAACCCAGGATGAGACAGATTCACAGCCAAAGTCTACTAGAGGTACAAAGAGGAGCTGGTACCATTCCTTCTGAAACTATTCCAAACAACTGAAAAGGAGAGACTCTTCCCTAACTCATTTTATGAGGCCAGCATCATCCTGACACCAAAACCTGGCAGAGACACAACAAAAAAATAAAACTTCAGGCCAGTATCCCTGATGAACATTGATGTGAAAATCTTCAGTAAAATACTGGCAAACCAAATCCAGCAGCACACCAAAAAGCTTATCCAGGCTGGGTGCCATGGATCATGCCTGTAATCCCAGTGCTTTTGGGAGGCCGAGGTGAGTGGATCACCTGAGGTCAGTAATTCAAGACCAGTCTGGTCAACATGGCAAAACCAAAACCCCATCTCTACTAAAATAAAAAAATCAGCCAGGCATGGTGGCACATGCCTGTAGTCCCAGCTACCTGGGAAGCTGAGGCAGGAGAATCCCTTGATCCCAGGAGGTGGAGGCTGCAACGAGCTGAGATTGCGCCACTTTAATCCAGCCTGAGTGACAGAGTGAAACTCCGGCTCAAAAAAAAAAAAAAAAAAAAAAAAGGCTTATTCACCACCATCAAGTCAGCTTTATCTCTGGGATGCAAAGCTGGTTCAACATATGTAAATCAATAAATATAATCCATCACATAAACAGAGCCAATGACAAAAACCACATGATTATCTCAATAGAATGATGCAGAAGAGGCCTTCAATAAAATTCAATATCCCTTCATGTTAAAAACTCTCAATAAACTAGGTATTGATGGAACATATCTCAAAACAATAAGAGCTATTTATGACAAACCCATAGCCAATGTCATACTGAATGGGTAAAAGCTGGAAGCATTCCCTTTGAAAACTGGCACAAGAGAAGGCTGCCCTCTCTCACCACTCCTATTCAACATAGTATTGGAAGTTCTAACCAGAGCAATCAGGCAAGATAAAGAGATAAAGGGTATTCAGATAGCAAGAGACAAAGTCAAATTGTCTCTGCAGACAACATGACCCTACAATCTAGAAAACCCCATCATCTCAGCCCAAAACCTCCTTAAACTGAGAAGCAATTTCAGTAAACTCTCACAATCCAAAATCAATGTGTAAAAATCACAAACATACCTATAAAACAACAATAGAAAAGCAGAGAGCCAAATCCTGCCATTCATAATTGCTAAAAAGAGAATAAAATACCATGGAATACAGCCTGCAAAGGATGTGAAAGACTTCTTCAAAAAGAAGTACAAACCACTGTTCAAGGAAATGAGAGGACACAAACAAATAGAAAAAATTCCATCTTCGTGGATAGGAAGAATCAATATTGTGCAAATGGACATACTGCCCAAAGTAATTTACAGATTCAGTGCTATTCCCATCAAACTACCATTGACATTCTTCACAGAATTAGAAAAAACTACCTTAAAATTCATATAGAACCAAAAAAGAGCCTGTATAGCCAAGACAATCTTAAGCAAAAAGAACAAAGCTGGAGGCATCACGCTACCTGACATCAAACTATACTGCAAGTCTACAGTAACTAAAACAGCATGGTACTGGTACCAAAACAGACACACAGACCAATGGAACAGAATAGAGACCTCAGAAATAAGACCACACATCTACAACCATCTGATCTTTGACAAAGCTGGCAAAAACAAGCAATGGGGAAAGAATTCCCTATTTAACAAATGATGCTGGGAAAACTGGCTAGCCATATGCAGAAAACTGAAACTGGACCCCTTTCTTATACCTTATACAAAAATTAACTCAAGATGGATTAAAGACTTATATGTAAAACTCAAAACCATAAAAGCCTTAGAAGAAAATCTAGACAATACCATTCAGGACATAGGCATGGGCAAAGATTTTATGATGAAATTGCCAAAAGCCATTACAACAAAAGCCAAAATTGACAAAAGGGATCTAGTTAAACTAAAGAGCTTCTAAACAGCAAAATAAACTATCATGAGAGTGAACAGGCAATCTACAGAACAGGAGAAAATTTTTGCAATCTACCCATCTAACAAAGGTCTACTATCCAGAATTTACATGGAGCCTTAAACAAATTTACAAGAAAAAAAAAAAAAACATCAAAAAGTGGGCAAAGGACATGAACAGACACTTCTCAAAAGAAGACATTTATGAGACTAACACATGAAAAAAGTTCAACATCACTGATCATTAGAGAAATGCAAATCAAAACCACAATGAGATACCATCTCACTCCAGTCAGAGTGATGATTATTAAAAAGTCAAGAAACAACATATGATGACGAGGCTGTGGAGAAGTAGAAACACTTTTACAATGTTGGTGGGAATGTAAATTAGTTGAACCATTGTGGATGACAGTGTGGTGATTCCTCAAGGACCTAGAACCAGAAATATCATTTGACCCAGCAATCCCATTACTGGGTATATACTCAAAGGAATATAAATCACTATATTATAAAGATACATACATGTACATGTATGTTTACTGCAGCACTATTCACAATAGCAAAGACATGAAACCAACCCAAATGCCCATTGATAATAGACTGGATAAGAAAATGTGGTACATATATACCATGGAATACTATGCAGACATAAAAAGAAATGAGATTATGTCCTTTGCAGGGACATGGATGAGCTGGAAGCCATTATCCTCAGTAAACTAATGCAGGAACAGAAAACCAAACACCACATGTTCTCACTCATAAGCAGAAGCTGAACAATGAAGACATGTGGACACAGGGAGGAGAACAACACACACAGCGGGGCCTCTTGCAGGGGCGAGGGGAGGGAGAGCATCAGGACAAATAGCTAAGGCATGCGGAGCTTAATACCTAGGTGATGGGTTGACGGGTACAGCAAACCACCATGGCACATGTATACATATGTAACAAACCTGCATGTTCTGCATATGTATCTCAGAACTTAAATTAAAAATATATAAAAGAAAAATATTTACAAGAAAAAAACATACATATATGTACAAAAATTTAAAAGGGTCCCTTTTTTCCTCTCATGATCAACCCCAAGTCTTTTCCTTCATCTAGTAAATCTGGAGGACTGAATTTTAGAACTGATAATACTCAGTATAATTAATAAGTTGATCCTGATGGCATGCATTCATCTAGGCCTAAGATTCTTTGAAGTAGACTTTGACAACAAAAAGAATTAGGCCAAGATATAGTAAAAGATCTCTTTAACAAAAGGCAGCAAAAATGAAACTAATAACAGTGCCTATCTCACAGGTTTGGAGGATTAAGAGTTAGTGCCATGTAACTTCTGGCACACAGTTGTTTTTAACATTGCTGGTTTTCATTATATCCTTTTAAAATATATGTCCAAGTTCCAATCCCAGTACCTATAAATGATCTTATTTGGAAATAGAGTCTTCACAAATCCTTAATTAAGAATCTTGGTATGAGACCAAGATTGGATTTCATTTGTTAATAATTTGAAATATTCAAATTATATTACATTTGAATATTCAAATTAGTGTTGAATATTCAAATATAAATCTTGATATGAGACCATGCTGGATTTAGAGTGGGTCCTAAATCCACTGACTGGTATTCTTATAAGAGAAAGGAGGAAGTTTGGGAAGCAGAGACACAGCAAAGAAGACCATATGAAGATGTAGGCAGAGACCAGAGTGATGTTTCTGCAAGCCAAAGAACACTGAGGATTGCCAGCAACCATCAGAAGCAGCTTGGAGAAATGTATGAAATGGTTTCTCCTTCAGGACCTCCAAAAGGAACCAAATCTGTATATGTTTCAGACATCTGGCCTCCAGATCTATAAGAATACATTTGTGTTAAGGCATGGTGGCACATGCCTGTAATCCCAGCTACTCAGTAGGCTGAGGCAGGAGAATCACTTGAGCCCAGGAGTTCCAGGCCAGCCTGGGAAACATAACGAGGCTCTTAATTCAAAAAAAGTGTTGTAAGCCCTAGAAAACTAATATTAATAGTAATCAATTCAATGATACCTAAGTAAACCTATTTGGAAAAAGTACGGAAAAGTCTGGAAACTATTTGTCTCTTTTGCTATACTGATACAGTTCCAGGCCAGCCTGGGAAACATAACAAGACTCTTAATTCAAAAAAAAAGTGTTGTAAGCCCTAGAATACTAATATTAATAGTAATCAATTCAATGATACCTAAGTAAACCTATTTGGAAAGAGTACAGAAAAGTCTGGAAATTATTTGTCTTTTTTGCTATACTGATATAAAGAACCTCAAGACAGAACAGACTTGGGGTGTATTTAAATCAACAATGTTACCAGTCACTCGTTTTTCCCAAAGATATTTCAAATTATTAATAAATGAAAGGCCATACAAGATAAAAGGGGAAAGCTTTGACTTTTTTGCAAAAAATTCAAAGGGAAAATCAAGTTATTCTTTCACTGTAATGGTAACAAACACATACCATACCTGGTATATCAGAAACCTTTTTAGAGAAAGGGATACACAAAGACCCTTACCCTGGTGGAAAGGTATTATCTAGACATATAAAGCAATTAAACCCACAATATGGTGGTTAGTAACCAATCAAGCAGTCTTCTGTTTAGCACTTGATTTTTTAAGGAAACTTTATTTTTCATAGTAAACTAATAAATTTTCATCTTAGTTTTATACATTGATATCTGAGAATATTACTAATATGAGAATGATCTCAGAAAAATGAATCCCTTCTCAATTTGTTGACAAATCAGATTTGAATTATTAAAGCTTTTACTAGTCTTAATGACAACATTAGCAATCCATATAAATAATTAAGAGGTAAAATAAAGAGAACTGGACATCATTCACCTCCCACAGAGTAACTATTAAATATAAACAGACAGGCCAGACATGGTGACTCACACCTATAATCCCAGCACTTTGGGAGACCAAGGTGGGTGACTTGCTTGAGCTCAGGAGTTCAAGACAAGCCTGGCCAACATGGTGAAATCCCATCTCTTCAAAAGATAAAAAATAATAAAAAATTAGCCAGGTGTGGTGGCACATGCCTGACAAGTCTCAGCTACTTGAGAGGCTGAGGTGGGAGGATTTCTTGAACCCAGGAGGCAGAGGTTGTAGCAAGCTGAGATCCCACGACCGCACTCCAGCCTGGGTGACAGAGTAAGACCCTGTCTAAAAAACACACACACACACAAAAACGGACAGTACCCAATTTACATGTCCTAGGAAACAATGATGCAATCCTGACTATAGTCTAAATAAGGATCTTCCAAATTATTCTGGACTTATTTCTGGCCTTTGCAACTGACACAGAATTGGCCCCTAAATGATGACTTCTTTTTATATAGCAAGTAAAAAGTCACATATGTAACTATCAACAGGTGAATGCTGAGTAAAAGCAGCCAGACAGAGTATATATTATATGGTTCTTAAGAAACAAAACAGATCAGTGGTTTCCTGGCTGGGAGGAAGACAGCAGAGTGGGGGAAACAGGGACAGCAAAGACAGATTACAAAGGGGCACGAGAGCACAAAGAAACTTCTGGGCGGATGGATATGTTTTTCTTGATTTTGGTGACAATTTCACAGATGTATACATATGTCAAAACCCATCCAATTGCACAGTTTAAATATACACATTTTATTATCAATTGAACTTCAGTAAAGCTGAAAAAAAGAGAATAAACGCTTTTGTTTCAGGAAATAAATGTTCCCTAATAGTATAACATATACGGGTAAGCCACAAAAATCCACTTTAATTGAATTTAAAGATCTTTTCAATTACTTTCCAGCGTCTTTGCTGCCTTCTGAAATCAAGCTTCTTGATTACAACAAACAGAATCTGCCTTCATTTTGAAGTTACTCATTTCTCACAAACTCTTTTTTTCTTCCTCTTACGACCTTTTCCCGAGTATCCCCGAAGGCTTTTATCTGGATCTCTTGGAATTGTTCCTTCTTACAATGAAAGAGATAATACTTGTCATAGTGCTTTATAGTTTACAAAAGTATTTCCATCCTTTTTTCAAACCAATCCTGAAAAATAGGCTCTTGTGGAGTACATATTTTCAGCTTATATATTCTACAGATTTAAAAAGCTAAGGCTGAGATCAAATATATATAAGTTGCTCAAGATTACAAATAAATGATCAAATTCTGAGTCAAATACAAGTCTACAGACTCCAAATACATGTTGTCTCCTCCCAACCTGCCCGACTTGCCGCTCTTTATTTTCATCCTCCTCTACCTGGAGATGATGTCCTAGTCCATACTTCAAGAGACAGGGTCTTGTTAAGTTGCTCAGGATGGAGAGCAGTAGCTCTGCACAGGCACGGTCCCACTACAGATCAGCCCTAGAGTTTTGATGAGTTCTGTCTCTGACCTGGGACAATCCATTGTTCCTTAGGCAACCTGGTGGTCCCCCATTCCCATACTGATGGATGTCAATATTGCTGATGTTGGACTTAGCGGAGACACTTAATCAGGTGAGCACACTGCAATACAGCCCAGAACCCCCAAGCTCAAGTGATCCCCCCACCTCAGCATCCCAAGTAGCCGGGACTATAGGCACACACCACCACACCTAGCAGTCCACGCTTTTAGCCCTCTCTGTTCACCATCTTTTTATATGTGTATAAATTTCTTGGAAATCTAGAAAGATGTAAAAAATAACCCAAAAATGTCACAAACAGAACTGAACATGGTTTCCACTTTAAGCGTCTCTTCTTTTCAGTAGTTTCAGAGTTCTAGACAGGAGTGTAGCGTTACATGCTCAATGTTATCTTTTGCTTCCCCTCTCCTTAGTCTCCTTTGTACCTCCTGTATAGTAACTGATTTGCCATAAGAGACATTTGGCCTTTGCTTCTGGGAGGTAATGTATTATCATACCTGACAGGATGTTTTTATTTAGGGGAGTGGCTGCACATACCCAGTAGTGGCAGGTTGGGGGCTGGCCACATCAGAAACACCAACTATGTGTTTTAGGGTGGGGACTTTGGGTCACAAACTAATAGTCAAGCTAGGACTGATGTCAAACATGTGGGCAATCAATCAATCATGCCCAAGAACTGAAGCCCCAGTAAAAACCCTTTTCTGGATTAGCTTCTCCAGTTTGCAATAATTAGTGCATATTGTCATACGTTGTTGCAGGGAGCACATGTCCTGAGGCCAATAGAAGCTTATTTTTGAAACCCGCACAGATTTTGCCCTGTGTCAGCTTCCTCTGACCAATTTTAATCTGTATTCTGTCCCTGTAACAAACTGCAACTGAGTATGACAACTTTCAGTGAATTCTGTGAGTCCTTCCAAAAAACTCCTAAACCTGAGGGTGGTTTTGGGAAACCCCCAACTTGCAGTTGGGGTGAGAAGTAAGGGCAGTCTTGTGGACTCTGCCTTCAAACCTCGGTCTGGCTAACTCCAGGAACATATCTAATTTGTCATAAAGTCTTACCAATTATTCTCCCATAAAGATTCAACTTAACACCTCCACCTGATATTCACAGACAGTAGAACAATCAAGCAATATTTTCTAACTGTGGCTGCCAGGGCCAGGGATTTCTCAAGAGGCGGCTCTGGGAATGAGAGTGCAGGGTAGTGGGGCCTTAGAAATGTCATGGTTCGATTTGAGAACCACTGGTCCAATGAAGTGGACACAAGCTTTGGAATCTGCCACTCACTGACTGAGTGACCTCAGGCAAATAATTTAATCTTTCTAAGCCTTGCTGTTAAAACTGCAAACAGCATTATCTACCTTCCAAAATAATCATGGGAATTAAGATATAAAAGTTAGGGAAAGTCTAATCCAGTCCCTGCCATACAGACGATCCACAGTAACTTATAAATAATCTCTCCAGTTACTGATGAATGTAAAAGACCATACTGATCTTCTATAGTTTCTCCCATTCAAGTCTACGCTGCCAGACTGGTCATTCCCATATACATTTTTTCATGCTATCATTGCATTTAAAAACAATAGTTCTCAATCACATCTAGATCAAATCAGGTAGCTTGACTAAGAATTAAGAAGCATGGCTGTATTTCCTGCTTCTGAAACAGTCCTGGGCAGAAAAGTTGGATCTACTGAGTCCCCTAAATTTTTCCTAACATTCTCTTGATTCTCATCAAGGTACCTCTGTTCTATCTAAAGTGCCTACTTTACTTATCAGTTCTCTCTCTCTCTCCTCACTCTGCCCCCTTATCTGGATTGCCTCCTGTCAGGTAATCCAGACACATTAATTCCTTTGGGACAGGGTATCCTAATTCACAGCTTCCTAACCAGAATGCAACTGCTTTGAATGGTTAACAGGTATGCCTGAGATATTGATCCCTCTGCACTCCAGGCAGCAGGGGCAGGGCTTGAGACATTGGGGAAAGTGCGCACTGATGCCTTTTGGCAATGAGCAGTTTATGTTAATGAAATACACAATTACCATTTTCTATGTATGTCACGATGTGAAAAAGATGTTGACCAGTACCCTCACCTCACCCTACACAAATATGCTTCTTTACTCATCATCTTGATGGCATAATTTTTGCCTTAGCTGCCCCTTTGGGTAGATGACAGTAAGCTAGAGGTAATGGGGAACATGGAACTTATGAGTTATTATGCCTACTCCAACTCTGTAACCTTGGACAAGTCACAACTGTTTTAAGACTCAGTGTCTTCATATATGCACATTTCTAAAGTTAGTGGCAAGGCTCAACTCTACAATGAGCATACGAAAACTCAAAACACTAGGTTATCACTATTAACAAATGTTCCTTGAGTTAACTTATTAATGATATGATCCTATACACTAAAAAGAATTCAAATGGAGAAATTTCAGGGGTTTTTTTTGGGGGGGGGTCAACAAAACTGATCTTTTATTTGTCCAACTCCACTTTTAAGCTGTTTATAGAAATGTAATACGAAGTACATTCCTGGAAAACCAATATGGGTAGTTTTGACATCAGCAGCTAATTTTTCCAACACTGTGCCTAAATATGAAGAAGTTTTCCAGGGCTTGATTTACTATACACCATCTTTCCAGGTATGAAAAAATTCCAAAGTTTCACCATACCTTTTAATTTACTCTCAAGATTTACAAGAGCTCTGTGAACATCTGATTACCTATTTACAATCCATAAATCCTCCTTGTGAGATTCTTCCTGTGAAAATTTCCCACAAGGCCTATTTACTAAAGTGGTAATACATTATTTTGACCTGAAGACCCTCAGAAATGACACGAAGTCAAAAGGTAATGTGTGGGGCGTACTACATAACATTCTGGAACTGTCGATTACTAGACAGTAACTGGTTTTAAAAAAAGACCCTTTGGAAGAATCAATAAATCAGCAAGTTATGAGTCAGTGTGATCACAGGGGGTTCAAAGAAATCTACAAGGGGAATGAGATTCTTAGAAACACTGTCACCATATTATGAAATTGCCTTACCTCTCCCAGGTCATCTGCCACCTACTCCCTCTCCTGGTCCCATCCCTTTGTTCCAACCAGACTGAACTTTCTGCAGTACACCATATTCTTCCATAATTATTTGCCTTGGCTCACTCTGTCCTTCTATCTCCATACCCTTCCGTTCCTCTTCACCTGGCAAACACCTACAACTCTTTCAAGGACCAGAAGACTGCAAGTTCCCTGAGAGTAGAAACCATAGAGTTTTGTTCACAGCTGTTGTATCTTCAGCATCTAACATAGTTAGTAAGTGCTCAATAATTAATGGAAGAATGGAGGCTCAAAGAAACTTAAAGCATCTCTTAGCTGAGAGCATAGCATCTCTACCTCACTCCTTCCCAACATACACACTTGGCTGGCTGCCCCCTTTTCTGTGCTCCCATGATACTCTGTGACTATTTCTACCATACATTTTTCACTTGTACCGTAATTTTCCGTGAACTCTATGAGGGCGAGGATATTAAGATATCATCGTTTATCCCTAGAACTTTGCACAGTGCTTGAGACACAGTGAGGAGACAATAAATGTTCGCTGAACAACTGAAAGGGGATGTCAGAGCAGCCCGCGGATATACAAGCACGCGTCCCATCCTCGTAGCCTCTGCGATCCTCGCGCCCGCACCCGGCCAGGGTTTCCTCCTCCAAAGAGGCGGCCGCGGAGCCCTCCTTCGCAACTCCCCGCAGACTCAGCCTCTGTCTCCACCGGCCAATTAAAGTCCAACTGCTGTCGCCGCTTCTCCGGCGGACCCCAAGCCCCAGATCGGGCTCGGGCTCAACTGTGTGGAGGGAGGCTGACTACAGATCCGCGCCGGCGACGCGGCGGGAAGGCGGGAAGGCTGCTCCTCCGCTCGGCGGCCGCGCGAGGCGCGCCAAAGCCGGCATGGCTGGGACTCCCACCTGCCCGGGCGCCACTAAAGCCGCGGTCCGCGCGCCTGCCGCCGGCGTCCGCACCTTCCCGGTGGCGAGCCCTCGGCCTGTCCCCAGTCCCCTCCACCCGCCGCCTCCAAGCCAGGCTCGGCAGCCCCTGCACACTCCGGCCCGAGCCTGGGGTGTGCAGCCCAGATCAGTGTCCCGGTCCCCGGCTAGGGGCGGAGGTAGGGGCTGGGAGTCCGGGGACACCGGCCCGCGACTCTTTGGCCTCCGCCGCTGTCCTCGGCCCTCGGTCTCCAGACCCCCGCGTCCCGCCGGGTTCCCAGGGCGGCGGAGCGCGGGCCCGCGGCGCAGAGCGCACTGACCTGGAAGTGCAGCGCCATCTTCCCGGGAGGCGGCGCCGGCCGGCCAGTCTGCACCGAGCGCCCTAGGAGAGGGAGCGGGGGCGGGCGCCGCGGAAGCCCCAGCCGCCCGCGGGGTCCCTGCGCCGCTTGCCGGCTCGCTCGCTCGCTCTCCGTAGCCTTAGCAGCCCTGGGAGTCCGCGTTGGAAGCGTTGGAGGGGCGGGGCTGGGGGGGACGGGGCGGGGCGACGGGGGCGGCACGCGGGGCGGGGCCGATAGGGGCGTGTCCTCCGGGAATCTGAACCACCCCTTGCACTCAAGTTTCAACTGCTGCGTGTTGGTGGATAATCACCTCCAACCTCTGCCTTTCTACTCAACTACCACGACCCACCGGTCAGCAGTGGACCCTGACTCATAAGTCTTCCTAAGGCTCTCTTGACTCCTGACCCTCAAAATACAACTATTGCCCATGGCTCCCGACTCCTGCATCTCCACAGATTTTTTGTCTCCTAGCAGCCACTTACCATGGACCCACACAAGCCATAACCTTTGACTACCACATGCCAACTGCTGCCCTTGACCCCTGACTCCTGGGACTCAACTTCCATTGCTGCTTAACAATGTTTTTAGCTTCATTTTGGTTAAAATTAAACTGACCATGTCTACACGCTCTTAAGTTGTAAAATTCAAGCTTTGCCTCTTAATCCTTGCCTGCATTCCATTTAATATGAACTTATATTTTACACCAAATGATTCCATTGCAATGAGAATTTATTGGAGCAGAAGTGAGTCAAAGTCACTGCTTTCTGATGTTGTTTGTTTTTTCTTCAAGTTCAACAGTTCCATTTGGGAGCACTGTACTTTAGTATTTAAGGGGGAAACTCCTTTAAGCATTTCTTATATTCAGGTCTGTTAACAACAAAGTCTCTCAGCTTTTGTTAACATAAAATCATCTTATTTCACCTTCATTTCTTTTTTTTTTTTTTTCACCACCTTCATTTCTTAAAGGATAGTTTTGCTGGGTATAAAATTTCACATTTTTTTTTTTTTTAAATCTTTCAGTATCTTAAAGATGTCTTTTCATTGTCTTCTGGTTGTCATTGTTTTTGCTGAGAAATCAGCCATCAGTCTGATTGTTGCTCCTGTCTTCTCCCATCCTCAGCTACTTGAAATTTTTCTCTTTTTTTCTTTTTTATTGTCAGCATTTTGAGTTTGATGTCACAAAGTTTGTATATGTGTGTGTGTGCTGTATTTATACTGCTTGGGATTCGTAAGCTCTTTAAGTGTGAATCTGATCTTTTTCATTGGGTTTTGAAAATTCTTGGTCAGCATTTCTTTAAATATTGCATCTGTCCCCTTCTCTATCTTTCCATTCTGGAACTCCAGTTACATGTATGCTAGAACATTTTGCTATATTCCTTATTTCTCTTTTGTATTTTTTCTATTTGCCTGCTGCCCATTCCACAGAAACTCTGTTCTGCTGTGTCTGAGCTGCTATACATCTCCTCTATTAAATTCTTAGTTTTAGTTATGATATTTTCAGTTCTAGAATTTTCATTTAGAAAATTGAAATGTTCATGCTTCCTCCTCTCCCATTTTAAAAATAGATTCCAAGGCTTTGATGAAATTCTTTATTTTCTTAAACATTTTAGCTATATTATTTAAAGCCCTTATTTATCTGATAACCTCAATATCTGAATCATCAAGTCCTCCTACGTTTTTGGTGTTTGGCCCCCCATTTTTTTAATAGCATATCTCATGATTTCTTGTTAAATTAAAATGATATAAAAGAAAATTTGTAGAGGCTCTAGTTGATAACAGGTTTCTCCAAAGAGGGCTAAGTTTTCTTGCTGTAGTAGTCAGATAGGAATACTGGTGGATCATCAAGTCTTTTTAATTCTGGTTAACTTTAGTTTTGACCTTACTCCTTGGCCATGATCCTTACTAGGTCTTATAACTAAAAGCCTAGTATGTGGCTGGGTGTGGAGGCTCATGCCTGTAATCTCAACACATTGGAAGGCCAGAGAGGGTGGATTGCTTGAGTTCAGGAGTTTGAGACCAGCCTGACAACATGGTGAAAACCCATCTCTACAATAAATACAAAAAATTAGCTTGGTGCAGTAGCATGCATCCATAGTCCCAGCTACTCCGGAGGCTGAGGTGGGAAGATCACTTGCCCAGAAGTTAGAAGGTGCAGTGAGCCGTGATTGCACAACTGACCACTGTACCCCAGGGTAGGCAACAGAGCAAGAATGTGTCAAAAAAAAAAAAAAAAAAAAAGCCTGGGATGTTTACCAAGATCCTTCCACCTTGTGGAGCTTGAACTCTAGTCGCTGTCTCCCCAGCCCTGTCTAGCTGCTGAAATCTTTGTTGAGCTCTTTAGGTGCTGTTGTTCTGCTGGATTTCTTGGAGTCTCTTCATGTGCATGTGTATCTTAGGAACTGACACAAATTTGGGGGCTCATATCTCTGTAGTGTCTTTCTTTCTAGAATTTTGTCCCTCAGTTCTCAGTTGCTTTTGTTCCCGAACTCCAGCCTTTGCTCCTACCCTATTGAGACTGCTGCTTTTTATTTAGCTGCTACTCCTTGCTACCGCTTGGAAAGTGCTCTGGGGTGGCAACAGGAAGGAGCAGATGGGGAATCTAAGGTAAATTTGAATCTTACCTCTTGTGCACTTTCCTTCTTTAAAGATTTGTGGCCACTTAAATTCTCCCTTTTCTATTGCCTTTAGTTGTTAAAGATATTTATCTGTAGTGTGTATGTGTGTGTGTTGCTGTTAAATTCATATTTACTCATAGTTTTATATACATTTAATATATGTGATAGAATTGTCATACACACACATACACACATGTGTCCTATCTTTATAATAGTTTTCAGTGGGAGATCTAATCCAACATAAGACACTCCATTCTTTCAAGCCTTTCCATTCTTGACCCTTGGTTTTCATAGCTCATCCACTGACCATAAATCTGCATTTCCACAACTGAACTCCTATAAATCTTAATATTGTCAACACAATCCCCCTGTCATTTTTCACCCTGCGTCCCAAAGTTCCTGATTCCCATAGTCATAACTTCCATTTCCATGTCTCAAGACTTTTGTTATCTAATCTCAACTGTGATTCCTACATCCCTATATATCTGATGCCCACATCCCAAACACCCATTATGATTTCTGACCTAAGATGTCTGCTGCACAATACTCCATTATTTTAACTGCCTGTTGCTTTTGCCTGACTTCTAAAACCCAACCGCCTTTTAAAGCTATTGTTTTAAAATGGCATTTTTATCACCTCAAATTTTAGGTCCTTGAGGGAGAAACTATTATTTGAGTTTTAAATCATTTAATTTTATTTTCCCACCCCAGAATATTGTCAGCAGAAACGTAAGGTTGTGATAACAACAATGGAGGTTGCCAAATACTCTGTGGATTCACCAGGCAATTTTGGAAACAAGAAGCCAACTATTTTTTCCCCTTTAAATTTGAGTGGCTGCTTAGGATTTCTGTTTTCAATTAACACTCTCTTCCATGAGGGTCTATCAACAAAATATGCATACGACTCCATCTCTTTTATGTCAGTTAATAAAATTTAAGATAGAATTATGTCACTACAGCTATTAATATTAGCAGAGAAGATGCTCCAGGACGTCAAATGATTCATTTCTATCACAAAACTCAATTAAAGAAAGGACATTTAGAACCCTTAGGAATTATAAAATTATCTTCCTTTATGGAAACTAGCCTTCTAAAAAAGACAAATGGATCTTTGATCTTTGTACTTTTCAGGAGATTCAATTAACATTTGTAATTCTCGTACCTTAGGAAATTCATCTAACATCTCTGAGTTTTGATGTGTTATTTCTAAGATCAGGATGACAGTAAGTCGTAATTCAAATAATTTTCTGAACAATAATATGAGATGAAGCAGGAGAGCACAGTGGTTAGGAAAACAGAGTCTAGATTTGGATGTCAGCTGCATCCCTTACCAGCTGGCAAACTTGAGCTCACTTCACCTCTCTATGGTTTAATTTCCTCATCTGAGAAATGGAAATGTAATAATACTTATCTCATAGGTTGCTGTGATGATTAAATGAGTTGATATATGTAAAGTATTTGGAAGGTACTTGGCAAATAATGAGTACTATATAAATAGGAATTATTATTATCAAGTACATTTATATTATTCTCTGAATATAATGTTTAAAATTATATTTTGATAGCATGGGATTATCATTTTAATCAAACAAAGTAAGTTACTCCATTTTTTTTTAATTTGTAAATTTACCAAACTGGATATTTCCTCATTGCCCTACTCCCACTTCACCCAGCGTCTCTAGCCAGAAATATTTCAAAAGGTTGTGACATTATTTACATTACCTTTCTGTATGAAACGGAAAGGCTGTTAACGTTAATATTTTCGTAAATTGTGAGACTGAAACGGAAAGCGTCTATCAGTACTTAAAAAGTAAAATCTATGATCATTTTCTTTAGTAGCACTTTTAAACAAAGTACACTAATGTTTTAGTGTACAATTCCCTTAGCTTATTCTACAATTACAATTTGATTAAGTACATTTAGCAAGATTGCTTAATAACTCAGTAAGCTGTGGGAATCCAGCAGAGGGCAGGTAGGCGAGAGAAACAGAAGGGGAATGTATCCCCAAAATTCAAATTTACATCAAACCCTCCCAAAACACAACGGTTACACATTAATAAAATATTCACCAGTGTGTTTTTTTTTTAATGCTGGTTAATTTTTGTTTTGTCAAGTCTTTGGCCTTAAACATAATTACTTAAATATCCAGTGCAAAATTAGACTACAATAATAATAAATTTTTCTCCACTAATATGGAGAAGTTAATATGAATACAAGTTATTTCATAATCTTGATTATTACATATATACAAAAAAATATACATTCTTTTCTTTAGATGGTTTTACATTTTTAACATACTGGCAACAGTAAAAGTATAATGCTCTGTATTAATAACGCCAGTACTGGCCAGGTGCCATGGCTCACATCTATAATCCCAGCATTTTGGGAGGTCAAAGTGGGTGGATCACGAGGTCAGGCGTTCAAGACCAGCCTGCCCAATGTAGTGAAACCCCATCTCTACTGAAAAAAAAAAATTACCTGGGTATGGTAGCCAGTGCCTGTAAAACCAGCTACTCTGGAGGCTGGGGCAGGAGAATCACTTGAACCTGGAAGACGGAGGTTGCAGTGAGCTGAGATCACGCCAGTATATTCCAGCCCAGGCAACCATGGGAGATTCCATCTCAAAAATAATAATAATGTCAGTATTTTGACAAGTAAGATTTACATATTAGTGCTTCCACATAATAATAAGTAGTTTAAGGAATTGACTATGTATGCAAGAGAGTAATATTATGTTAGTAAGTGTCCTTAAAGTTACTGCTAAGCAAGAATATGATAAAATATCACCTGACTGTCAATGCTAATTGGACAAATAAAGCAGTAAGAGCTTTATGAAAATCAATTTGACAATATATGTCAAAAACCTTAAAATTGTACATCCTGGCTGGGTGCGGTGGCTCACGCCTGTAATCCCAACACTTTGGGAGGCTGAGGTGGGTGTATCACCTGAGGTCAGCATTTCAAGACCAGCCTGGTCAACATGGTAAAAACCCATCTCTACTAAAAATACAAAAATTAGCTTGGTGTGGTGGCAGGCGCCTGTAATCCCAGCTACGCAGGAGGCTGAGGAGAATCACTTGAACCTGAGAGGCGGAGGTTGTGGTGAGCCAAGATCATGCCACTGCACTCCAGCCTGTGCAACAGAGCGAGACTCTGTCCAAAATAATAGTAATAATAAATAATAAAAAGTACACCATCTCCACCCAACTTCAAGAAAATGATCCTAAGAAATAATCTAAATTACAAAAAATAAAATATGTGAAGATATTTATTACAGCTGATTTATAATAAAAGCTGAAAAGGCTAAGTGACAGTACAGCATATGGCAAATTTTCATATAGTCGCTAAGAATTATGTTTATGTTGTGCTAAGTGAAATAAGCTAGGCACAGAAAGACAAATGCTTCATGTTCTCACTTACATGTGGAATCAAAAACTCACAGAAGCAGAGAGTAGAATGGTGGTTACGGAGTCTAGGGAATAAGGAAAATGGGGAGATGACTGTCAAAGCGTACAAAATCTCAATTAGACAGGTGGGATAGGTTGAACAGTGTAGTGAATATACTTAATAATAGTATATTGTGGCCGGGCGCGGTGGCTCAAGCCTGTAATCCCAGCACTTTGGGAGGCTGAGGCAGGTGGATCATGAGGTCAAGAGATCAAGACCATCCTGGTCAACATGGTGAAACCCCGTCTCTACTAAAAATACAAAAAATTAGCTGGGCACTGTGGCGCGTGCCTGTAGTCCCAGCTGCTCAGGAGGCTGAGGCAGGAGAATTGCCTGAACCCAGGAGGTGGAGGTTGCGGTGAGCCGAGATCGCGCCATTGCACTCCAGCCTGAGTAACAAGAGCGAAACTCCGTCTCAAAATAAAAAATAAAAAATAAAAAAATAGTATATTGTACATTTCAAAAAATAATTTATATTTGATGTGAAGGGTATGTTAGTTAGCTTGATTGAATTATTCCACATTGTATTCACAAATTATAACAACACTTTGTATCTCATAAATATATACAACTATAAATTGTCAATTTACAGTACAATAAAATTTAAAAAAGAATTTTTATGCATATGGACTGTTTTGTAAAATCACAAAAAGATGCCATGTTACAAAGTTAAGTGCAAAAAGCAAAATGCAAAATTTGAGTCCAGTGAAAAAAGGTGTAGAAAAAATTAATGGAACAGAATACAAACAAATGTCAACATTGCTATCTTGTGGATGGTAATGTGGAATCAACAAGTAATTTTTTTCTTCTTCATAATGTTTCTGTACTGTCAAGATTCCCTAAAATGTACATTATTCGTTTTTATAATAAGAGAAAAACTATCGCGTAACGAAAACGCAGATCTAAACAGATTACCTAATGCTCATGTAAAAAGTACTTATTTAAGAAACATTAATGGAAGATGTGCAGAGGGCAAGGCCAATCAGAAAACGTGAACTTAACTAGGTAGCTGCTATTGCCACATTTTTTTGTTGTTTGTTTGTTTGTTTGTTTTGTTTTTGAGATGGAGTGACAGAATCTCGCTCTCTTGCCCAGGCTAAAGTACAGTTGTGTGACCTTGGCTCACTGCAACCTCTGCCTCTTGGGTTGCCAACTTAGACAGACTCCTATTATTGATTTTGACAATGGTTC
>NW_016107515.1:2258150-2276372 GCF_001604975.1 Cebus imitator
AAAAAAAAAAAAAAAAAAAAAAAAAACAACTGGGATTTATGTGAAAGGAATGCTTTTGTAGTGGTGAAAAATAATTAAAAGTTTGGCTAAGAATGGAATATTTACAGCCTCACAATAACTCCTCACAAAATACTTATTCATTATAAAACAAAATAAAGTAACTTTTCAATACAAAAGTCTGGCATATATAGCCATAGCTGAGTGATTAATGTGGATACCATTAGTAATGGGACAAGTCCACATCATGTACCATCTGATAGGATGCAGTAAGAACACAACACCACCTTGTTGATAGTTCATCAAAAGATGCACATCCTGAATCTAATCTTGAGGAAACATCAAACTAAAATTGAGAGACATTCTACAAAATAGCTGGCCTACACTGCTCACAAATGTCAAGGTGACAAAAGGAAAGACTAAGGAACTATCCCAGAATAACGAAACTAAAGAGACATGATGATGCAGGGCACAGTTCTGAACTGAATTGTTTTCAATAAAGGATGTTTTGGGGACACTTGGGAAAACCTGAATGAGATCTGAGGATTAGAAAGCAGTAATGTATCAATATTAATTTCCTAATTTCATGGTCATATTGTAGTTATGCAAGAGAATTCCTGTGTTTGTAGGAAATACACACTGATGTTTTTGGAAATTATGGTCATCAGATTGGCAAATTACTTTCCAGTGTGATTAGAACTTTTGTGTAAGTTTGTATAAGTTTGTGATTGTTTCCAAAAAGATAATTCTAAACCACAAGAAATACACCAGGACAATAGACAGAAACTAGATTGTTCTAGAAGACTGGATATTATCATCATCCAACTTAAAAGTAGGTTTAATAATTAAATACTTCTTCAAACACATATTTACCTAATATCACACCAAGGTATTAATAGGTTACCCAAAGTGGTAGTAAATCTTTGCTTTGGTGGAATGAAAGGATTTATCATCCATAATAGGAATTTATGAAACTGTCACTATTTGGTCTAATGGGGACCCTCTTAGAATGTTTTATAAGGAATTTTACTTTCTCAGCTGGACGTGGATTCTGAATCCTCTTCATCCTACCTAAGCCAAGGAAAAATTACTTAATCTCTGGGATCCTTAGGAATGTAATGCCAAGCACACTGCAAGCTTGTTTTAAACATCCGATACTATGTGAAAGTTGAAAGTGTCCAGCATACAGTAGTTAATGTCATACCTTATTGATTCCAGAAGCACAGCATCATTTTTCACATTTTCTGATTTCTGAGGTCAGGATGTACCTTACAATGGAAGGCCTTTTACAGTTGTGAACAGTCAGAGAGAGGCCAGAAGTACTAGTCACTGTCTACATGTTTGCAAAGTTGGATATAAGTACTGGCAACCTGGCTGGAAAACTACAACCCTTCTGTGTTTCAGTCAACAAACTCTTTTAGGTTTATTTAAGGACAGAACATTCATATTGGTCATAGAAACCTTTTTTTTGGCCTCTTCTGGTAAGATCAAGAAAGCGCCCCCCTAAGAACTTGCAGAATGAGAGTCAGTGGCTGTGGTGGAGCCTTTTCAAAACATGCTATGTTTTAAGAGGACATTACTAATGGAAAACAGATGGACACTAACAATTCTGAGTTGAAGTGACTTGGAAGAATCGAATTCTATGTGCAAAGAAGTTTTAGGGATATCTTAATCAGTTAATTTCACTTCTGTTATTTTGTTATGTACCTATAAGAATGAATGAAGGTGGCCAGGCGCTGTGGCTCACTCCTGTAATCCCAGCACATTGGGAGACAGAAGCGGGTGGATCGCCTGAGGTCAGAGGTTTAAGACCAGTCAGACCAAGAAGGTGAAACCCTGTCTCTACTGAAAATACAAAAATGAGCCAGGTGTGGTAGTGGCGCCTGCAATACCAGCTACTCGGGAGGCTGAGACAGGAGAATCACTTGAACCTGGAGGCAGAGATTGCAGTGAGCCAGGACGGCACCACTGCATTCCAGTCAGAGGCACAGTGAGACTTCGTCTCAAAACAAACAAACAAACAAAATGTATAACGGGAAAATCCAGGTCTAATTAAGTCTAAAAGATACCTTTCAATAAGTACTTAGGAAGAATTCCATGCTATGTTTATATAGCTCAAGTGTCAGAGTTTTTCGTTCTTCATGGTATATAAAATAATTAGGCTTACTATAATTGATATGTGCCTTAGATTTGAAGAAGATCAGTCAGTGGGAATTTTTATTATCCTTGAAATGGCATCACTTAAGTAGTTGCCACACATAGACAATAATCTGTGAAAACATGCCAAGGTCCCTGGGATTGGTTCCTTGTTATGGCAGAATTCATTTGGAAAAAATATATAACCTCTGAGAGACTGTCTTTACCTAGGAGAACAAAAGTGGTGCCCATCATGTCTGCATCATTAGGAATATACTTGGTTGCTGTTTTATATAGAAAAAAATGAAGATATACTCTAGGCACACGTCAGTAATATTTACCATTAATTAACTAATAGGGTCCCACTAAGTGGTTAACTGAGAAGTCAAAATATTGGCCTCAGGGGGCCAGGAAATTCTGTGCAAATATGGATGTATTAATATAACCAAATTTTAGAGCGTTAAAGGAGACCATGGCTGGTTAACCCATTGGTCACATGACTAAGAAGGGAATTCATGTCATGATAAAAGCGACGGAACCACTCTGTGGACTGATCTATAACTGGCCACTCTGTATAGTAATATTGAAGCCTACTCTGGAGGAATTCACTGACGAAGTGATGCTAGAATCCATCTGGACAGTGTTTTTTATTTCTGGATGGCTTACCGCAACCAGCATATTTGAGACTGGGAAAGAATGTATGGTATTTTCAAAGTCCCCATTTGAAACCAGATCATTTGAATGTAGGCTAAAGCAGAGGCACTTCACCAAGGGGCTACCATTGGCCTGACACTTTGAGCAAGGACCCAGCGTTGGCCATTTTGCATTTGCCTAGCACTGGACGTTTCCTGTGCAGGACCTCTTGGACTATCTCACCTGCAAACAATCTGATATTGACTGTTTTACAAAGGAGATACCAGAATTTTGAAAATGGGCCAGGCAAAGGCATATCTTAAATGAGCTATCCTAGCATTTCTGCTGATTCACACCCCTCCCCACACATAATTTGGACAATGTTTAAAAACTCGATGACTTATGCCATTTTATATCTGTCTCTGCTGCCATGTTGACTATAGATGAAGTAACCTTAGTCATTTCACAAACTGGATAATCTTCTTCTGATCATTTGCTGAGGGTGGTCTGTGGGCAACATTTTACAAATATCCAATTGCAAATGATTTTATTGATTCTTAGAGTATTTAAAGATTGCTGTGTTAAGCTATTTGTGAAATAGAGGATTAAGCTCATTTAAAATGTTAATCTTCAGTGCATGAATCATGCATTCAGCCTGTTTTAGTTCTTCCATAATAGTTGTCAGAAAGTTTAGCACAGAAAAGTACTTACAGTATCACTGAATTATTCTTGTCAACTAAAATGATATTTGGTCATCATGTGAGTAAGACAGGCTCTTACATTGGGTGAATACTTTTAAAAAACTAGATCCTATTTTTTCTGGAAAGAATAATTATACTTAACGTTTTGATAGGAAACTTTGACTTTCTAAAATACTATCATAAGTATATAAGCAAATATACATAACATTTTATGTGAAATTTCTATAGTCATATAAATTTGTTTCTTATAGTCAAGAGGTTCATACTCTTCCTCTTCAATATAGTCTTGAAACTTTTTTTCCCTTTTTTTTTGCTTTTTGAGATGGAGTCTCACTCTGCTGCCCAGGCTGGAATGTAGTGGCACAATCTCAGATCACTGCAACCTCTGCCTCCTGGGTTTGAGCAATTCTCCTGCCTCAGCCTCCTGAGTAGCTGGGATTACAGGCACCCACCACCATGGTCAGCTAATTTTTTGTATTTTTAGTAAAGATGGGGTTTTACCATGTTGGCCAAGCTGGGCTTTAACTCCTGACCTCCGTCTCCCAAAGAGCTGGAATTACGGGCGTGAGCGACTGCACCCAGCTTGGTCAATGTAGTCTTCGTAATCTTTATTATTCTTTGTGACTCAGTTCCATGCAGGAATTTGATATGAATGAACAGCCTATACATCCAATAGAATAGAGGCGACATAAGTGAAAGATACAATGTACTTCATAATGTGCTGCACTTAGAGGTTTACTCTCAGGCCAACAGTTATGAAATAGTGCTACCCCACTATTTCCTTACCTTTTGCTGTGGATTGAACGTGTGTATTCCTCTAAAATACATATGTTGAAGCCTTAACCCTCAAGTTGCTGTGTCTGGAGATAGGACTTGTGAGGAGGTGATAAGGGTTAAATAAAGTGGGTCCTACCCCAGTACAGCTCGTGTCCTTATAAAATGAGGAAGAGATAGTAGAGCTCTCTCTTCCCACCATGTGAGGACACAGTGAGACGGTAGCCATCTCCAAGCCAGGAAGAGCACCCTCACCAGAAATCAAACAAATCAAACACTGCTGGACCGTGATCTTGAACATTCCAACATCCAGAACTGTGAGAAAATAAATTTCTGTGGTTTAAGCCATGCAGTCTGTGATATTTCTTTATGGCAGCCCAAGCAGACTAAGGCACTTCTGTTTGGACTTTCCTCCCCCAGTACACACAACCTTATAAATATATATAACTGGTATATAATCTAGTTTAATTTGAGGACTTGATAAATACCATATTTATATATATAAATATATATTATTTATATATTTATATATATAAATATATATTATTTATATATTTATATATAATATATATTTATTTATATATTTATATATAATATATATAAATATATGTATAAATATATATTATATATTATATATTTATATATAATATATGTAATATACATATTATAATATATTATAATATATATTATATATAATAATATATATAATATATTATAATATATATTATATATTATGTAATATGTATAATATATATTATTTATATATATAATATATATAATTCATATTATATAATATATATTATATATATAAATATAACTGGTATTTATCAAGACCCCAAATTAAACTAGGACCATGCCATGCTTTGATTACTTTATATTATTACTGTGTGTCTCAAAGCATTTGAGTTCAATATTCCCCAGACAAATCACATTGTTTACCTTTATTTAATATACAAAGAACCTAAGAGCAAAGAAATTTGTGTTATTAAGTAGCCAAGTTTTACTCTGCCTTTTTAGTTCTAGAATCTATGAAGACCATTTCAAATTTTCACAAGTTATCTTGGTTAATTCTAAGTTGCCACTGAGTCTTGTATTAGAGTGGCAATATCAATTAGCTAATATTTGCATCTCTATTCTCTGCAAGTCATTCCACTATATATTTGGGCAACACAAAGTTTAAGACCATCTTTGCTTTGAAGAGGCTTACAGTGCAATGAAGAAACAAAGCATAAACTGTTAGAGCCGCGGTTTTGCATCAGATATGAGGAAAATAATAACAAAAAAGACATCACAAAGTAAGTCACAGGCCGATTGAAAGGTCACAGATGTGGAGGAGTATTAGTATTCCTGAATAGAAGCATGAATGCGTGCTAATGTAAATATTTCACAGAAGTATTCTTAAAGAAGGGAAATGACATGGATTGCATCATGCAAAGGACTGGGGTAAATCAGTATGGTTTGCAGAGAGGACTTGAGAAGGTAAATAGTTGATAGAAGCTTGAAGAGGTTGGCTGGAGCAAAATAATGGAGGAACATCAAAACCAGCCCAGGGTCTTTGGACTGTTCTTCTGCAGGTAATGGGAAAAAACAGGTTGGAAATGACATCAGAAGATGACTGTGGTTATAATATTCAGGACCAAGTGAAGGAGAAGGCCCAGAAGGCAGGTACCACAGCTAGGGGGCTTTTGAAGGAGCTGAAAGAAAGGATCAGGTGCAAAAGACAGGCAGAGTGGAAGTTAAAGAAAGAACATACTGAAAGGTGGATGCCATTTGCTCTTGAAACATTAACTTTTAAAAGACAAAAGTAGTATTCCATGGTACATATATGCCACAGTTTCTTTATCCACTGCTTGATTGATGGGCATTTGTGTTGGTTCTATGTTTTTGGAATTGCAAATTGTGCTGCTATAAATATGCATGTATATCTTTTTCACATAGTGACTTCTTTTCCTCTGGGTAGATACCCAGTAGTGGGATTGCTGGATCAAATGATGGTTGAATGAATTAATGGCATTCACAGTGACCTGGATGAGACTGGAGACTATTATTCTAAGTAAAGTAACTCAGGAGTGGAAAACCAAATATTGTATGTTCTCACTCACATGTGAGAGGTAAGCAATGAGGATGCAAAGGCGTAAGAAAGACACGTTGGACTTTGGGGACTCACAGGGAAAGGGTGAGGAGGGAATGAGGGCTAAAACACCACAAATTGGGTGCAGTGTATACTGCTTGGGTGATGGGTGCACCAAAACCTTACAAATCACCACCAAACAGCTTACTCATGTAACCAAATACCACCTGTTCCCCAATAACCTATGGAAATATGTAAATTTAATATAAAAGACAAAAGTAATAAACATTCATGATACAAGTTTAGAGTATTTATTTATTAAAAATTAGTGTTGAATTAAAGGTTAAATATCTCTCATTATCCCTTCTCATGCTGTGTAGAGGAAGCTACATTTAAAAGTATATCATGATCTTTCCACCATTTTTCCTGTTTTTGCCTTAATTTGAAGTAAAAAACTGCTTACCAGGACCGGTGACTTTTTGTCTTGTGTGTGCATAGGTTATATCATATTCATCTCTGGTGTGGCAAGCATCAATTACATTCATCTGTTTTCCTGATTCCTTAAATTTGCAGTCAACACATCAGATCATATTTCAGAGGTCCACCTCTAATCTGTTAGAAAAATTTTCCTTCATCAGTTACTTATTCATTTATGCATAACTTCCTTCAATGGACATTTTAAACATATATAAAAGAAGAGAGAATAGCAAAATGAACCCTCACATACCATCACCCACAATATACATAGACCGCCTTTTTTTTTTTTTTAATCTCTTATTCTCTCCTTAGGATCTACCCCCTACTAGCTATTGTAAAGCAGTTACTAGGCATTATACTTTAGGATGGGTCTCTATGAGATAAGGATTCTTTTTTTTTTTTTTAAGTGTAAACACAATTCTTGTATGGCCCTTAAAATTTTCTTAACAGTGCCTTAAAATCATCCTATGGCCAGTCAGTATCCACATTGATTCAATTAGTTTACATATATCTTTACATATAATTTGTTTGCATCCAGAGCCAAAGAAGGTCCACACATTGCATTTGGTTGGTGTGATTTTCTTTTCTTTTTCTTTTTTCTATTTTGAGACAGGGTCTGGCTCTGTCGCCAAGGCTGAAGTGCAGCGTCACAGTCATGACTCTCTACAATCTTTGCCTCCTGGGGTTAAGCAATCCTCCCACCTCAACCTCCCAAATAGCTGAGACTACAGACATGTACCACCACACTAGCTAATTTTTGTAGTTTTTGCAGAGACAAGGTCTAACCATGTTGCCCAGGCTAGTCTCGAACACCTGAGCTCAAATGATCCTCCTGCCTCATTGCCTCCCAAAGGACTAGAATTACAGGCAAGACCCCCCACACACCAGGCTGATATGATTTTCAGGTTTCTTTTAATCTATACTAGTTTGCTTCCTGCTTTTATAATTTTCTTGCCATTAGTTTATTGAAGAAAGCAACTTATTTGTCCTGTCAAATATCCTTTTTGGATTTGGCTGATTGCATCCCTGTGGTATCATTTCACATGTTTCTCTAGCGCTGTGTTAGTATTTTTAGAAATACTTGAGTTTTAAACTTATTTGGTGTATTACAATCTATGCTAGCCATTATGTTTTCTGATGTTTGCATTGTGTTTCTCTGTCCAGTGGGAGTCCCATCAAGTTGGTTCCTGTGTCGTGTGGAGGAGATACCAGTGGAATGGTAATGCCCTTACTTTCTGGTATGACAAGATGTTCAGACTCAACCTATGAATTTGCTGCCTCGGACCTGGAATCAGCCATTTCTCTAAGGACCCTCCTTTCCTGTTAGTGAAAAATTAAATTGAGAGACCATAATCTGGGTGCTGTAGGTGCTCTTGACTGCAGGGTTGGCTATAACTTCTGGGCCTTTTCATTGCTCAGAGCTGGGAAATGGTTTTGTTTTGTTTCAAAAATAAAATTATATCTTGGATTTATATTGATATTTTCTATTCAAATTTAAGGTTACAGAGTTTTCACTTATCTTCTTTCTCTTATATTTGTATTTCTTTTCTTTGATGCTAAAAATCTTGGTTTCTAATAGCACTAACATAATTACTGTTTGACTTACCTTACAATCTATATTTATTTGTTTCAAAATTGTAATTCTGGTAATTTTACTAACAGGTAAATGATCACGCTCCCCCTAAAGAAGACCACAGACAAAATCCAGAGTATGGAGTATTCTGCATGAACAAAGCACCTGGTTTCTGCCATAAGCCAATGACATAAAAAACAAGGATGAAGAAGAGTACTTTTCTACATTAAAAAGACTTAAGAAACCTAGTGACCAACTATGATGTGTGAACTGTTTGAAGTGTAATTCAGAAAACCAACTGTAAAAAGACTTTTCAAAGAAAATCGGGGTGTGATTATGGACAGGCTGATAGATGATGCCAAGAAAATATCACTAATTTTTTAGATATGTTATGGCATTTTGTTTATGTAAGAAAGTGCAATATATTCTGTAGAAGCATACTGAGCTATGCAGGGTGACGTAACAGGAAAGCTGGAGGTTGGCATTTTGGCAAAGAAAAAAGTAAAACAAAAAAGGATGGATGAATAAACGTGGCGAAACATTGATCATTATTGAATCTGGGTGGTGGGTATAGAGGGCTTCATTATACTGTTCTTCTACTTTTGAGGATGCTTGAAACTTCTTATAATAAAAAATAGTCTTTCTATGATTCATGGCTCACTGAGAAAAATCCAACCTCTATACCCTATTGGATATTCTTATATAATTCAATCCTACTTTTCCAGGTTTACCTGTGAACGCTGCCACTCATGCACACTGCACAGCTGTGGTGATGACTTGTGTAACCTGACTGTCCTTGCTGCTTTGCTTCCACTGTTTCCTCCACTTTCGAGTCCTCTCCACCCATTATTCTAAGAAGAATGCCCCAGAGATATGGTTAAAAACACTGATTATAGTAAGTACCATTTACTGAGTGTTTACACTTGGCAATGGAATGCACTGAGTAATGATTCATATTCTTTTCTGTTTTTTTTAATTTGGAGACAGAGTCTTCCTCTGTCACCCAGGCTGGAGTGCAGTGGTGCAATCTCAGCTCACTGCAACCTTCACCTCCCGGGTTTGAGCGATTTTCATGCGCCACCACATCTGGTTAATTTTTGTATTTTTTAGTAGAGATGGTGTTTCGTCATGTTGGCCAGGCTGGTGTTGGAATCCTGGCCTCAAATGATCCACCCACCATGGCCTCCCACAGTGCCAGGATTACAGGTATAAGTCACCACAACCGGTCAATATTCATTTTTAAACAATCCTGAGATATACCTGAGAAAGAGAGGAAACCAGATCAAAGAGGTGAAGTAATTTGCTCATAGTGCATTTCATTCTGAGGCATATTACGCCGTTTGTTTGTTTAACTATATCAGTGATTGTCAAATTTTGGAGTGGCATTAGGTCATCTGGAACAGTTATTTTCACATGCAGATTCAAGAGGCACACCTTCTAGATCCTTTTTCCAGCTGCACTTGTGTCCTGCAGCTGAGCTTTTCACCAGGGTGTCAAGAGGGTGCTGCGACTTGTGGTCTTTAAGCCTCCCTTTGAGAAACACTGCACTACACCATGCTATGACCTCCTTTCTTTCTTTCTGTCACCACCTGCAGACCCCTAGGTCTTATTAATGAGATCATATATATAAAATGATTTTGTATATCTTCTATTACCTTGAATATGGAAGGTATTATTATATTGCCTGATATGGTTACAAGGGAAACATTTTAATGTTTCAAACTTGGATTGTAAAATGCAATCTGGGAAAGAGAATTCATTAATGTCATCAACAAATATATTGAGCGGCTCTGTGTGTTGTGCAAAAGATTCATGTACCTGAATTGAAATGCACGTATCATCTTCGGGAAGAAATGTTTTATCTGCCTTTGTCTTCCACTCCAGATGTTTTATGGGGTAGGCTGAATTTTCACAAACAAAAATGACATTATTTCCAGTGAAACTCTCTGTATTTTTAAGAGGCGAAGAAATAACAGTAGCTACAAAAGAAGTGAGAAATCTGTGCCCAAAATGGCTCCCATACAGTTTGGAGGCTCCTCAAAAAATTTAAAATAGAGCTTGCATATGGTCCAGCAATCCCACTGCTGGGTATATACCCCATTGAAAGGAAATCGGTTTATCTAAGAGATATCTGCACTCCCATGTTTACTGCAGAGCTGTTCACAATAGCCAAGATTTGGAAGCAACCTAAGTGTCCATCAACAGATGAATGGATAAAGAAAATGTGAGACATACACACAGCAGAGTACTATTCAGACATAAAAAGAAACAAAAGGCCAGGCACGGTGGCTCACACCTGTAATCCCAGCACTTTGGGAGGCTGACACTTTTGGAGGCTAAGGTGGGCGGATCACGAGGTCAAGAGATCGAGACCATCTTGGCCAACATGGTGAAACCCTGTCTCTACTAAAAATACAAAAATTAGCTGGGCGTGGTGTTGGGCGCCTGTAGTCCCAGCTACTTGGGAAGCTGAGGCAAGAGAATCTCTTGAACCCAGGCGGCAGAGATTGCAGTGAGCTGAGGTTGCGCCACTGCACTCCAGCCTGGTGACATAGTGAGACTCCGTGTCAAAAAAACAAAAAACAAAAACAAAAAAACCGTGTCATTTCCAATAATAAGGATGGAACTGGAGATCATTGTGTTAAGTGAAATAACCCAGGCACAGAAAGACAAAGATCACATGTTCTCACTTATCTGTGAGATCTAAAAATCAAAACAATTGAACTCATGAACACAGAAAGTAACAGGGTGGTTACGAGTCTGGGAAGGGAAGTTGAGGGATAGTGGGGGATGTGGGGATGATTGATAAGTACAAAAAAATATAAAGTTAGATAGAATGAATAAGACGTACTATTTGATTGCACAACAGGGTAATTATAGTCAACAATAACTTAAGTGTACATATTAAAATAAGTAAAAGAGTGAAATTGGATTATTTGTAACACAAAGGACAAATGCTTGAGGGGATGGATACCGCATTCCCAATGATGTGGTTATTTCACATTGCATGCCTATATTAAAACATCTCACATGCCCCACAAATATATATACCTACTATGTACCCACAAAAATTAAAAATAAGAAAAATTTTTTAAATGACTCCAGTGTCTAAGGAAATATTTCTGGAAATAATTTGTGCATATGTAAATGCAATTGGGGCCGGGCGTGGTGGCTCACACCTGTAATCCCAGCACTCTGGGAGGCTGAGGCAGACCGATCACCTGAGGTCAGGAGTTCGAGACCAGCATGGCCAACATGGTAAAACCCTGTCTCTACTAAAAATACAAAAATTAGCGAGGCCTGGTGGAATGTGCCTGTAATCCCAGCTACTCGGGATGCTGAGGCAGGAGAATCGCTTGAACCTAGGAGGTGGAGGCTGTAGTGAGCCAAGATTGTGCCACCGCACTCCGGCTTGGGCAACAAAGTAAGACGTCATCTCAATAAAAATAAAAATAAATAAATGCAATTGGAACAAATAATTGGATCTTTTTTCAGTACTCACATAGTCAGTAGACTTTTAGTCAAAATTTCTACAAAAATCTGTATAGTATTTATGCAGCATGATAAAGGGAATCCACTAGCAAAAAAACTTTGCTTAGAAACCCATTCAGAGATCCCTCTCATTTAGTTGAATACGGATTTTTTTTTTTTTTCCAGACAGAGTCTGTATCTGTTGCTCAGGCTGGAGTGCAGTGGCGTGATCTCAATTCACTGCAACCTCCACGTCCTGGGTTCCAGAAATTCTCCTGCCTCAGCCACCTGATTAGCTAGGACCACAGGTATAGGCCACCATTCCTGGCTAAATTTTGTATTTTTAGTAGAGACAGGGTTTCAGCATGTTGGCCAGGCGGGCCTCGAACTCCTGACCTCAAGTGATCTGCCTGCCTCGATCTCCCAAAGTGCTGGGATTACAGGAGTGAGCCACTGTGGCCAGTCAAATATGGGCTATTTAGAATGGGAAAAACTTCTGTCAAAATTTCCAAAAGACCTGGTGAAAATGGAAGCTGTGAAGAGTGTTTGCTAAGTTGGGTGGGGGATGTTGAAGAAGAAAAAGTAGGAAAATGATGTGGAAAAAAAATGATATATCTGTTAAGGAACGCGTATCTAAAATACATAAATATAATTCAATAAAAATACAAATAACCCAATGAAAAATTGACAAGCTATCTGAATAGACATTTCTCCAAAGACAATATACAAAAGGTCAATAGGCACATGAACAGATGCTCAGCTTCGTGAGCCATCTGGGAAAGGTAAATCAAAATTACAATGAGACAGCCCTTCACACACACACTAGCAGGGCTCCAGTCAAACATACAGATGGTAACAAGAGGCGATGAGCACCTGGAGAAACCAAAACCCTTATATATTGCTGGTAGAAATGTAAATATCATGGAAGGAAACCAATCCAGAAGTGACATAGAGTTATCATGTGAGGCAGCAATTCTACCCATAGCTATATACCTAAAAGAACCAAAAAACTTCTCGATGAATTTTCCTAACAGCATTATTCCTAGTAGCCAAGGACTGGAAACAACCCAATGTCATCAACTGTTGGTTGGGTAAATAAAATGTGATATGTCCATGCAATGCAGTATTCTTCAACAATAAAAAGGAATGAAGGACTGACCCATGCTACAACGTGGATGAATCTGGAACCCTTGTATTAAGTATAAGAAGCGAGTCACAAAGGACCACATATTATATGTCCATAAAAGGAAGCCTCTAGAGACTAAAATAGGGTAGTGATAGTGCAGGGCTCCGCAGGATAGAGGACTGAAGAGTGAGGGCTTATAGGAGTGAGGTTTCTTTGCGGTAATAAAAATATCCTAAAATTGATTGTGGTGATGTATGCAGAAGCCTGTGAATCTACTAGGGTCATTGCATCATACTCTTTAAATGGGTGAATTGTATGGCATGTGAATTATGTCTCAATAAAGCTGTTAACAAAAAAGGACCGTATCAAAAAATACGAAAGATGTTCTTGATACTACAACACATGGAACAAAAACAGCCATTACTCGAAGATCTCATTTTCACTGTAAGAAAGTGAAAATGAGAGAGAGAAAAAATTTGTTAAATACCTATGCAACAAGCTTTATATAATTCTTATTTAACTTGGCCAGCTGGCAAGACAGGTATTTTCCAGTTTTACAGATTACTTCGAAGAAGCAGGTCAGTTGTATCCTTAAGTGGCAGAGAACATATTTAAACAATGTTTGTCTGTCTACAAAGTATTTTTTTTTTTTTGAGACGGAGTTTTGCTGTGTCGCCAGGCTGGAGTGCAGTGGTGCAATCTCGGCTCACCCCAACCTCCGCCTCCTGGGTTCAAGCGATTCTCCTCCTTCAGCCTCCCGAGTAGCTGGGACCACAGACGCGTGCCACCACACCCGGCTAATTTTTGTATTTTTAGTAGAGACCGGATTTCACCATGTTGGCCAGGATGGTCTCGATTTCTTGACCTCGTGATCCACCCGCCTCGGCCTCCCAAAGTGCTGGGATTACAGGCGTGAGCCACCATGGCTGGCCAAAGTAAATATTTTTTCAATTACACCATTTGGTCTCTGTATTTCAGCTAGTTTTATAATTTTATTTCGATAATGGAGCTAAATGTAAAACAGGGCCTTTATTCTATTTGTGTTATTTTTACTTTTAAAAATTTATATAAAAATGGGCTGGGCTTTGTGGTTCACACCTGTAATCCCAGCACTTTGGGAGGCCAAGGCAGGTGGATCATTTGAGATCAAGAGTTCAAGACCAGCCTGGCCAACATAGTGAAACTCCACCTCTACTAAAAATACAAAAAATACCTGGGCGTGGTGTCACGAGCCTGTCATCCCAGCTACTCAGGAGGCTGAAACAGGAGAATTGCTTGAGCCCGGGAGGCAGAGGCAGCAGTGAGTTGAGACTGCATCATTGCACTCCACCCTTCCTGGGCGACACAGTAAGACTCCATCTCGAAAAAAAAAAAGTTTATATCTATATATAGTCAATGTTAGGGAGTACATTTATATACAAATATCCTAAACTTCTACCAGTTGACTCAGAGCATATCTTTTATCCATTTAGAAGATAAAACTAAAAGTGCATGCATATGTGGCTGGGCACGGTGGCTCATGCCTGTAACCTCAGCAGTTCAGGGGGCCTAGGTGGGTAGACAATTTGAGGTCAGGAGTTTGAGACCAGCTGGGCCAACATGGTGAAAACCTGTCTCTATTAAAAATACAAAAATTAGCCAGACAATGTGGCTCACGCCTGTATTCCCAGCTACTTGGGAGGCTGAGGGAGGAGAATCGCTTGAACTCTGGAGGTGGAGGTTGCAGCGAGCCGAGATCTCGCCACTGCACTCCAGCCTGGGCAAGAAGACCAAGACTCCATCTCAAAAAAAAAAAAAAGGTATATGAATATGCATATATTTTATTATATACACTAAAATTTCTTCCTTAAAAATAATGTAACGTCATTGTTACATAGCTCAGTTTTATCTTAAGTGATACAGCATCTTGGAAAATTGACTTTGTTATGACCCAGGGTAAAATAGTCAAGACATTTTTAATCTAGCTATGTGAATTATCTTACCCATTTTTTAAAAATTATTTATTTGTTGTAGTCTACATAGCAATTGATGCTAAGACTATATAATTATTTCATGGCTGATGAGGTTCTATAAAGGTTGATAGATTTTATAAATTTTATATTCCATGGCTTATATTTCTGAATATTAAGTATCTTTTTCATTAGTAGTAATCTCAGGATCTAAGAATATGTTCAGTCAATTTAACATTAAAGTAATTTTTCTTATTGTCCTGAGAAAACGGAAATGTCAGTGCCAAAGGCACACAGTAAAAAAACAGAAATCACATGAATTCCCCCTTTCAAGGGCAAAACTACTGCATGTGGTCCTTGGACACATTAACTTGTCCACATCAAATCAAAAATAAATGGGATAAGACATAAAAAGTGGACTAGCGTGAAATTGTTGCTTGTCAACGTTAGGGAGTACATTTTATATCCAGAAACTCATAAAGAATAGACGGTAGCTTAGCTCTCCTAACCACCAAAATTTTTGTTTTAGCTGGTGGTAAAAGCTCCCAATATTTGGAAATAGTTTTTTCCCCTTCTCTTTTGGTGGTATGTTTTGATTGTGAATGATAGTAGCTTTCCTTGGGCTTAAATGAATCAAATCTCTTTGTTTTTATCCCGAATTGCCCACAAATCAATTACGTATTTTTGACAAAAGGGCAATCTGATACCGGCTCTATCGTTCCAGCTAATGTCACGTATTAATCAGGAAGACTAGCCCTTTAATTTCCCTGTATATTACAAATGTAATAGGCTCACAATAGACTGTGCTAAAATCACTCATGATAAATATATCTGTCTTGTCTATAAAAGGTCTCACAGACTTTCCATATCCCCAGCATGACCAAAGTTCAAATTCAATTCATCATATTATATGCCAAAACCCCAAAGAAAATTACACCCAATGGACTGTTAAACCATGTTAGGTTTGTATTATTTAGCTCAAGAACATTGAATCAGATTTAAGTAAGGTGCAGCCTTGAAAGTAGTTTAATGGATTTTGGCTTGTTGTTGCTGATAAGTGTGTATGTGTGCGTATACATACATATACATGTGTGTATATATATATATGTATACACACATATATAAAACAGTGTGTTAAAGTAAGTATAAACTTCATTTTCATATGAATGCAGGAAAATCATAATTGTGTTGGTAAATTGGTCATTTTGCAAAGCATGTGAATTCAGACCATTACAGGAAGGTATTACCATATGATAAATTAACAGAGTAATGGTTAATTATGTTTTTGTAAATGTGATTTTTTTTAAAAGCTTGTCAAGAAATTCTGAAGGAATCCTACTCACTGAATTCATTTTCCTCCACATTAACTTCAAATAGTGCTACTAATATCCATGTAGAAATTAGAATGTGGAAGGCGTAACCAAATCAAGAATGGTAAGATTCCATACTGTTGAATAACTGATACCATCAGTCCTTTAGACCCATATTCTCAGCCCAAGAAACTCACAAATTACACTGAGGAGTTGTGAGTAAATAATTAGAAGTGATGTAGAAGATTTGAAAACTAGCTTTGATGACTTCAAATATGATACTAGAAGAGGTACGCTATTAAATTAGTTTTCTTTAAAAACTAAAGAAAAAGTGGACACTGGAAGGAAAACTTAGTCTTCTAATCATTAGTAATAATTAGAATGATAGGCCAGGCACAGTGGCTCATGCCTGTAATCCCAGCACTTTGGGAGGCCATGGTGGGAGGATCACTTGAGCCCAGGAGTTCAAGACAACATGATAAAACCTGTTTCTACCAAAAATACAAAAAAATTAGCTGGGTGTCGTGGTGCATGCCTATAGTCTCAGCTATTTGGGAGGCTGAGCTAGGAGGATCGCTTGAGCTCAGGAGGTCAAGGTTGCAGTGAGCACTGATTGCGCCACTGCACTCCAGCCTGGACGACAGAGTGAGACTTCATCTCAATATAATAATAATAAGAATAATTATTATTATTATAATCATATCAGGATCACTGGACTTACTTCGAGTGTCAGTATGGTTCTATTATTCTGGAGAAAATGACTCTTGTTTCTCATTTCAAACAGAATACATATATCATAATAGACTAAAGTAGATTGGAGAAACTCTTTTGAACACCTGGATCTTAGGCAAAAACATTCTCTTTGCTAAACTAGTGCAATCCTCAGGAGTCTTGGATTTCAGGACATCCAGTACTGCAAATGCTCTGTACACCTTGTGCATTTGCATTTGTGATTCTAGCACTGTGTTAGAATGGATAACCCTTATTTTATTCTGAGAATCTGCCTCTTGAGATCTCAAATTTCTACTTGTAAGAAACAAATGTAATAGGGAAAATTATACCAATGGACTTTTGAAAACTAATTGCAATAATCAGACATGAGATACACGTGTCTAGAGTGTGCCCATGCAATAAAGTGGATTCTGGACACTGAGGAAACTGTTGCACTTACACTGTTTCATGAATAGCTATTTCCAGATGTACGTTTTGAAGTATTTAATAAGCCATTTCTACCTCCAGAGAGCATGCATTAGGACATTGGAAAATCTATAAGAAATTGGAGCAACTTGTTTCTGAAGAATGATTTATCTTAACATGGAGATATAAAACTACCTTTGTGAAAGTTGCTGTTGTGATTGCTTTATTTTTCCATCTTTCCCAATGAGTAGAGTAGTTTTCTGTCTACATTGGCTTCTTTCTCCTATCAAGAACATTGTAGCCTTGTGAAAACTATATTTGTCTTCTTATGGTTCTTTAGTGTACCAAAATAAATGCAAATAAATGAAAATAAATGTTTCATTGACATAGGAAGTCTTTTCTACTTCCTTATCAAGTAATGTGGATCTACAGTGTATTTTCATTCTTTCAGAGGATGTAAGTTTTGACTCTCACACTGAAACAGAATTTCATCCAATTAATTAACCAAATCATATTTTTAAATATGCTGAGTTCAGCAAAGATATAGTTCATAGTTATTAAGGCATTTACCCTTCATTGCTTCTTATTACTTTTAATTCCATTTAGACATCACTAAATAAAAATTCTCTCATTGTTATAAAATAAACACAGAAACATTTGCTATTACTCTTGAGTCACATAGTTAAACTCTACACTTGCTAATTTTTTGATACTTGAGTAGTTTGAATATGGAGCACTAAATCAAGACCTGGACAACTAACTCTGCATACTTGAGTTTTTTAGATCTGCTGGAGGTCAAATAATCTAGACATTAAATCAGATGTGACCATAAAACAGATACTAGCCTCTTTTTTTTTTTTTTTTTTT
>NW_016107515.1:2276496-2288270 GCF_001604975.1 Cebus imitator
GTGATCCACCCGCCTCGGCCTCCCAAAGTGCTGGGATTACAGGCTTGAGCCACCGTGCCCGGCCGATACTAGCCTCTTATGTCATCTCAACACATACAGTCAAGGTCAGAAATAGAAAAACACATGCAGAGATCTATATCTTTTATCCTTTAATAAGAATTGAATATTTTATTCTTTAATAAGAATTGAAAAGATCTATATCTTTTACTCTTTAATAAGAATTGAATTGAGTGCAGATTCCGTTATTACCTGAATCACAAGGTCCTTTATGTTTCGTGCCACTATTGCTGTTCATCTGAGAGTTTAGCTTCTTGAACTGGCAGACGTCCTTGTAGCTTTCTTCCTGATTCACACGGAAGCACTGTGGCTCAGTGATTCTCCATCTGTCAGCACCTCTGCATCCAGGACCATGCCAGTTTGTTCACATACTGATCATAGAAATGGCTGTTTGACCAGGCGCAGTCTCTCATACTATAATCCTATAACTTTGGGAGGCTGAGGGAGGCGGATCACTTGAGGTCAGGAGTTTGAGACCAGCATGGCCAACGTTGTGAAATCCCATCTCTACTAAAAATAAAAAAAATTATCCAGGCCTGGTAGTGGGTACCTGCAATCCCAGCAACTCGGGAGGCTGAGGCAGGAGAATCACTTGAACCCCAGAGGTGGAGACTGCAGTGAACCAAGATGGTACCACTGTACTCCAACCTGGGCAACAGAGCAAGACTCCACCTCGAAAAAAAAAAAAAAAAAAAAGCACTTCTGCCCATATTCCATCCTTCCTAGTAGAGCTGCATCAATCCAACACAGTCCTGGACAGGGAGCGTGCAGGCTGGGAGGAGCAGAGTTCTAAATCACATTTTACATAGCTATCATCTCCCCTGAATAACCTCATCCAGCATTCATGACACAAAGGGAGGAGACTCTGCAAACCATGTAAAGGTTGTAGCAGGGCTGCAAACACCACTCTGCTCACCAGAGGCTTCATTCCAAGCCATTCATTCATGCCAGCTTAGAATCTTTGGTTTTAAACTGAAAGAAAAAAAAGTCTCAATTTTTCATCTTGTTTTTCCCTTTCCCCTCCAGGAAAATTATAAATCTGCCACAGATGATTTCAAGCCAACATTGACATCAGATTCCAAGTCTAGAGAGGATAAATAGGATATTTAAAAATCCACAAATGCTCTTCTGGGATGCAATTTTTTAAAAGACAGCTTTTGGGTTTAAAACAAACTATAATCTTGACAGCGGAATTGTAGTTTTTGCCTCCTGATTGGTTCTGGAAACTAAGCCCTGAGAGGGTTATTGTATGAGAATAAAACTGTTTTATAGTGAAGTCCAAGAAGTATTAATAAAGTATAAAGTTTATTATCATATATGATTTAAAAATTGTTAGGGAATTATTTTCCATTCTTTTTTTTTTTAACCTCCTTCCCTCTCTCTTTCTTCCTGCTTCCTTCCTTTATTTCTTCTTGGTCATAAGACTAACATGTCAAATTCATTTAGCCTCTTATTTTATGAAATACTAGAAAGTATCCATGGCCCAACTAAATGGGCTTTTGTTTATTTGGAGGTCAAGTGAGGTCCTGGGCATTATTTAACACACGATGGCTCTAAAATAACTACTAAGTGAACGAGTATGGTGGCTCAGACCTGTAATCCCAGCACTTTGGGAGGCCACAGCGGGCCTGAGGTCAGGAGTTTGAGACCAGCCTGCCCAACATCGTGAAACTCTGTCCCTACTAAAAATACAAAAAAATTAGCCGGGTGTGGTGATGGGCACCTGTAATCCCTGCTACTCGGGAGGCTGAGGCAGGAGAATCACTTGAACCTGAGAAGCGGGGGTCACAGTGAGCTGAGATTCCCCTGCTGCACTCCAGCCTGGGCCACAGAGCAAGACTTTGTCTCAAAAAGAAAAAAAAAAGTAAAAATTAAAAAAAATAAAATAAAATAACTATTAGGCAATAATAAAGCATAAGACTTCTTGTTAAACATGGTCAAAGGGTTCTCACATGAATTATGGCTTTCTCCTCAAACTCCCCTAAAGTGATACTGCAGAAATTTGTAAAACACAAACTGATAAAGGCAAAGAGAACAGGAGAGGGCTCCGTGGCAAATGGGGAAACTCAACGCAATGTTTGGAAGCTGGAAGGCAAATGAGATAGTAACTGGTTTAGCACAGCAGAGACAGGGTAGACCTAGATATCCATCGTGAGGGAAGATGACAAGAGCCCAGCCATGTTGCACTGCAGAACTTCAGAATATCAAGACTTGAAAGCAATATGAGCCTCTGGAGTCAGGGTTGTGGACTAGGCCTGAAATCGGATGTTTTGAAAATTGCTATATAGAAAAGTAAGTCTTGCAGGTAACTTGTTCAAGAGAAAAAGAAAAAAAAAAGGCAAAGAGTTTAATTTCTTGTAGGACTTGCTAAGTTGTGGCCAGGGATAAGGTGCTGGACCAGGAGATTATGAGGAAGTCAGTGGGCTGAACAGGGAGATTTCAGGCCATTTCCCTAGGGGGTCCCAGAATGCTAGCAGCCAGGTCTACATCTTCCAAGTGAGAAACTGGCGTATCCTTCTATGGGGAAACTGACCTATCTGGGAGATATTACCTTCAGATGGTGCACCTGTTACTTGTCTAAACATAAGTTTTAAATAATTAAAAGCAATAGTAACAAAACACAATCAGACAATCACTTATGGCTTTGTTTGAATCTTGACTTGCCTGTCACTAACTTGTGACCTTGGGTAATTTTACTGACTTGATCTTAAAATTTCCTTAAAATTGAAAAACGCTTCACTGAGTTGTGATAAGGATGAAATGTGATACACATGTAAAAGCTTCTAGGGGATACAAAGGCACTTAATAAATAGCAGGGGTGTTTTTTCATTAGTTCATACTGATCAATAATTACAGTAAAAGTAAGTCCTCTTGGAATAATTAACCTACTCCGGCACAGTAACCTTTGGCCGAATACTACTCTGGGCAGAATATTATATTGGCTTGCTTTAGACTCTTGCTAAGTGGCTTGGCTGTTGCCTGAGAAACAGTGATTTAAACTAGACATATGGATTTCTGTCTAAGTATGATAGATGAGGCAAGATAACAGTGGGAAAAGAGGGGAGCTTGAAGAAGAGGGGGAAAGAGAATTGATTTTGGTTTCCTTCAAAGGGCTGGTGTCATTTTTCTTAGATTTGTCATCATGTCTTGTTTGATCACTTGAAACCTAGGTGTCAAATACTACTGCATGTTTCACAAAAGCAGCAAGTTTTATAGAGGAATTGGAAAGGCTTGCAGATAAAGAGGAAAGGAAGCGATGGTGTTAGACTCTAGGTGCTGTCCTGGAGAAGGACAGGTACCCCAGGACAGGGTGCGTTGAGAGATCCCTGCACAGGAAGTAGAAACAGGCTGATGTGAGTGTGGAGGGGGCACAGATCAAAAGCCTTGTAGTTTCCAAGTCTTGGCCGTTCAGTTTTCTCGAAACTTTCCAGCTACAACCTTCATCCAAATAGCTAGCTCATGATGCCATAGCATATCCCGTTTGACATATGAGAAAATATAAGCAAAGAGGCTAAGTAATTTGCCCAAGATTGACTACTTAGCAGAGCCAAGATTTGTACCCACGTCAATTTCACTCCAAAGTACATCTACGTTTTTTTTTTATAAACAAACTCCATTATTCCATCACTTTTCAGACATGAACTTATTTTTATGAAATAAATGCATACAAGCCCTTTGTAAGGCATAAAGTATTCCATAAGCTCAGGACATTTTGGCTATTATTTAACATTTGAAAGGCAAATGACACATGAAAATCCGAGGTGCGGTTGTTCTTGTGTAACACTCAATGTATTTAGTTTGCCTACTGCTTGCGGAGCAGGTTGAAATAGGAGATGGGAATAGGAGGCCGAAATGGAGATGAAGTGGAGATAGAAATAAGAGCTCATGGGTTTTAGTATTTCAAGCGAAAAAGAATAATAGAATTATTTTTGTGGTAGTAGAAATTGCTCTGCTTGGCCGGGCGCGGTGGCTCACGCCTGTAATCCCAGCACTTTGGGAGGCCGAGGTGGGTGGATCACGAGGTCAAGAGATCGAGACCATCCTGGTCAACATGGTGAAACCCCGTCTCTACTAAAAATACAAAAAATTAGCTGGGCATGGTGGTGCGTGCCTGTAGTCCCAGCTGCTCAGGAGGCTGAGGCAGGAGAATTGCCTGAACCCAGGAGGCAGAGGTTGCGGTGAGCCGAGATCGCACCATTGCACTCTAGGCTGGGTAACAAGAGTGAAACTCTGTCTCAAAAAAAAAAAAAAAAAAAAAAATTGCTCCGCTTAAACATTTGTCTCTCTTGCATTACAAAATTATATAAGTACAATGTGGATTTTCTTGGTGTGAAATTAAAGAGGGATTATTTTGAGGCTGATCCACAAAAAGTTTAGGTTCTTGCTACTGAAAGTGTGGCCTGGGGCCAAGTTTTGGCACCTCTTGGGAGCTTGCTGGAAATGCAGAATCTGGGCCCCACCTGAATCAGATCATGCACAGATCCCCAGGTGATGTGTATGCACATCGTGATCCCTGAAGCACTGTTTTAGGCCAAAAGCTAAAGGTCGTGGATGAAGAGAAAGGGCATGAAGTTGGACAAGGGCTTTTCAGGGTTACAGATTTTCAATAAGAATAAGGATTTTCAGGAAGTATTCTGAGTATTTTTTAAATGAATAAACAGACTATGAACACATCATCCCAATTGCCACAGAAGTGACCGGACTGTGACCTGAAAGGGGGGCTGTGGCGGTCATGTGTGTTATAAATGAAACTCATTAAACAACAACAAACGTTTAGGTATTAACAGAGATCAGAACATTCAGTGCAGCCTCCTGTTTACCAGGAGTTACCCAAAGAAGATCTGAGTGAGATCATGACATTTTAGCTTAAAAATTTCCCTTTAATATGTAATGTTAGTTACAATAAAACAAATATGGATTTCTCTCTTGTGAAAGCAATTCAGTATTTTATAACGCTAAGGAGGAAGAAAAGAGATGTCCAATATCCAACACCTTGAAGAAACTAACAGAGGGTAAGTCTATAGTGCCCTTAGGTGTCCTGAGTCCCTGCTGGGGGCCATATCCTATTTCCTGGCAGTTGGTTCTCATCATTTGTGACCTTGCAGTCTGCAGAGCATGATGCTGGGAGCCACTGGTGGGGGACGTGAGGCAGAAATACAGTGATTCAAGGATTCCCAGCAAGAGCTACAGGTCTCTGACATAAATAAAATTATAATTCCGCAGGTCCTCAGAGAGTAAATTAAGAATTTACATTCTTTCATTCAATTTTTCAGCATGTATTTAGTAAACATATACTTCTTGAACAGCTCTGTACAAGAAGGTTTATACCAGAGCACAAGCCTTAATTCTTTTCTTCCAGGATTTTTAAATCTCCGTGCCCAAAATGGCAGTGTTTTACAAAGGGATGGGTGATGCCTGCTGGGATAGGAGAGAGCAATGTAATAATTCACAGCCTGTATGTACGACTAACCAGTGGACAAAGCACATTCAGGGAATGTGGAAGTAAGCACTTTTCCCATTTTAGAGCCATGGAGCACGTTGGGAGAGGTTTAATAACCCAAGGTCACTCCTTGCTGTAAATTGACAGAGCTGGAAATGAAATCTAGGCCTTCCATCATTTAATTCCATGAGGAAAGAATAATCCAGAGGATGATCATGATGACGGTGGTAGTGGTGATGGTGGTGGTGATGATGATGGTGACGGCGGTGGTGGCGGTGGTGGCGGTGGCCGTGGTGGTGGTAAGGAAGGGTGAAAGACGGGAAAGCCAGTGCTAGGGACTCTCCTCCTTAAATAAAGAACAGTACTGCTAGCCCTTCTCCTAGTGTTTGTTCTGGCTGAAGGAGAAAAGTAGGTGGCTTCAACAGACTAAAACTAGGACAAACAGAGGGACTTGGGTATTCCAATGTGATCTTAGCACATATGGGGATTCCCAGAGCTCCATGAAGTGGATGTAACGGAAGAATCCTCATTGTAACCCACAACCACGGTTAAAAAAAATCAGGAGCTTCACTAAATGTATCTGGCAAGCATTTCGTCTTCCCTTAAATAAAATAAATTCCCTTAATAAAGCCAATGGAGGCAGGGTTGGTGGCGGGGGTGGGAGGTGGAGAGGGTATGTGTGATTTATTACAGAGCAAGAGGACGGCCTTGATGTCTCCGAACTCTCTCTGTTTAGAACTGCTGGCTCGAAAACCAAGTTGTACGCTGGTTTCTCTTTTTGTGCCAATCTTACTTTTTTTAAAAAATATAACTTTTATGAATATCATCATTAGTGCTATAAGCACAGGGAAGTATAAGTTAATTCTACAGTAAAGTGATTATTAAATCCATTAGTCATATACAGGGAATCCATAATTAACTTATTCTCCAGCATCAAGTAAATGATTCTACTGTGTGCTTTAAGAAAGCAATTGTTCACTAATATGCAAAATACAGCAGAACTATTAGATCATAAAGCCATGCAATCTTATAATTAAATTATAAATTTTACATATTTTAATAATGTGCTTTATATACTTTAATTGTTTTCTATGCAAGATTAAAAGGAGGTGCCATGGTTTTTCTCAGACATATTATATCTTGACCTGAACTGTGCAATACTTAATAATAATTGATGAGTATCTACCAGGGATGACAGCAGTCTTTCAGTAGCATCAGATATTTCTTTGGATTATTGCTGAGGACTAAAATGAAGATATGCATTAGTCTTAAATGGAGTTGCAGCTATACCCTTGGGCTGTCTTTGTTTACCCATTTTTGCTGTTATAACAAGAATGGGCATCCACGTTCTTTCTTCCCAGGCCATGAGAAGGGACTGGCCCTGTTCACACTGCCTTGGTTGTATACGTGGGTAAAGGCAGCATGCACATTAAATTCTCTGCAGGGGACTTATGTGCCCATATGGGCAATCTATTGTGGTTATTGTATTTCAGATTAAATAATGATGCCATTTTTTTCCCTGTGCAGAATTAAATGTGTTTGAAAGACCTGGGAAATACTACATATCTGGGCTGCAGGGATTGCCTCTGTAACCTGTTTCTCCAAATCCTGATTGCTGCAGGGGGACCTGGAGAGCTGGTTTCCTTTTCTCTCCCTCAGAGGGAGCTAACCGTTCTCTTTGATGGTTATTTCAGCCTGCTGTTTAGTGGTCATCACACGGGGTGAAGGTCTTCTCACAAAGTAGCAAAGACAGCTGCCACAACTCCTGGCTGACATCACCCTCTTGAGGATGCTGTAACTGGCTCTTATCCTATCAGTCTGGCCACATGATTTTATCATGTGAAGTTATCATGATGGCCAATGGATGGAGCAAGCTGATTGTCCAGGCCTGGATCAGCTGTCCTCCTCTGGAGCCCAGCGGGAGCAGGGGTAGGATCAGCCCCATCAAACTACATGGACAGAAGGGGAAGAGCGAGAATCCACCAAGGAAAAGTGGGGGAGTATGATGGTTAATTTTGTGTGTCAATGTGACTGCACGACAGGATGCCCAGTTGGATTGCTAAACACAATTGCTGAGTGTGCCTGTGATGGTGTTTCTGGGAGATGTTAGCATTTGAATTGGTGGACTGAGTAAAGCAGATGGCTTTCACCAACGTGGGTGGGCATCATCCATCCTCTTGGAGGCCTGAGTAGAAGAAAAATCTGAATTATCTCTCTGCCAGATTGCTTGAGCTGGGACATCGATCTTCTCCTGCCCTCAGCACTCCTGGCTCTGAGACCTTCAGACTCAGACTGGAACCTGCACCATAGAGTCTCTGGCTCTCAGGCCATTGAACTATACCACAAGGTTTTCTAGGTCTCCAGCTTGCAAATGGCAGCTTGCGGGACTTCTCAGCCTGGATAATTATATGAGCCAATACCTTATAATACATGTCTTTCTAGAGAGAGAGCTATATAAACATCCTATTGGTCTGTTTCTCTGGATGACCCTAATTCAGGTAATATCTGCCCCGGGAGCTAGAAACAGAAGCCTGAAGGTGGTAATAGCCTTTAAGGTGGCCTCTGCTTACCCCTGCCTCCTGCTAGTCACACCATTGTGTATTCCCCTCCCACACTGAACCAGGGTTGGTCTCTGTGATGTGACTGCAGAATACAGCAGAACTGATCATGTGTCACTTCCAAGATTAGATTATTAAAAACATGGTGGCTCCCAAAAAGGAAAAATAAAAAATAAAAAACAGGCCGGGCACAATGGTTCATGCCTGTAATCTCAGCACTTTGGGAAGCTGAGGTGGGCAGATCACCTGAAGTCAGGAATTTGAGACCAGCCTGGCCATTATGGTGAAACCCTGTCTCTACTAACAATACAAAAATCAGCTGGGTGTGGTGGCAGGTGCCTGTAATCCCAGCTACTTGGGAGGCTGAAGCAGGAGAATCCCTTGAGACTGGGAAGTGGAGGTTGCAGTGGGCCAAGATGGTGTCATTGCACTGCAGCCTGGGGGACAAGAGCAAAACTTCATCTCAAAAAACAAAAAAACAAAACTCTTACAGTAGGGTTTGATACATATTTAGTGTTATGTCAATCTCAACCCATTAGAAGCCCATTCCTGTATCTGGAATTATTATTCTAACGTGTTCTTTCACTTTAGTTAAAGGAGGCAAAATTGGTTTCCTTGACTCTGGTCTCTACTCTTTTATCTTCAACTTCTAACAAAAGCTGTAGAAAGGCATAGCAAATTAACATTGTATTTTATTCTGTTTTAGAGAAGTAATGAAGTATGAGTGAAAGTTTTTCTATTTTTAAACATCCTGGTTTTAAACGTCGCTTTTTAAAACCAAAACAATCATGTTACTTCCGTTACCAGAAAGGGGTCCTGATCCAGACCGCAGGAGAGGGTTCTTGGACCTTGTAGAAGAAAGAATTTGGGGTGTGCCCATAGAGTAAAGTAAAAGCAAGTTTATTAGGAAAGGAATCAGCTGGGCACAGTGGCTCCCACCTGTAATCCCAGCACTTTGGGAGGCCAAGGCAGGTGGATCACTTGAGGTCAGGAGTTTGAGACCAGCCTGTACAACATGGTGAAACCCTGTTTCTACTAAAAATTAAAAAGTTAGCAGGGCGTGGTGGCACGTGCCTATAACACCAGCTACTCAGGAGGCTGAGGCACAAGAATCACTTGAACCTCGGAGGAAGAGGTTGCAGTGAGCCGAGATTGTGCTATTGCACTCCATCCTGGGCGACAGAGCAAAACTCCGTCTCAAAAAAAAAAAAAGGAAAGTGGAGGCATAACAGAATGGCTACTCCTCCAGCTACTCCATAGGCGGAACAGCAGCATGGGCTGCTCAACTGAATATACTTATGGTTACTTCTTGATTATATGCTAAACAAGGGTGGATTATTCGTGAGTTATCTGGGAAAGGGGTAGGCAGTTTCTGAAACTGAAATTTCCTCCCTTTTTTAGACCATATAGAGTAATTTCTGAACATTGCTGTGGCGTTTATGAATGATCATCATGCTGATTGGAGTGCCTTTTAGTATTCTAATGTATTATAATTAGTATATAATGAGCAATGAGGACAACCAGAGGTCACCGTTATTGCCATCTTGGTTTCGGTGCATTTTGGCTGTTTTTTGTTTTTGGTTTTTTAACTACATCCTGTTTTATCAGCAAGGTCTTGGTGTATCTTGTGCTGACCTCCTATCTCATACTGTAACTAAGAATGCCTAACCTCCTGGGAATGCAGCCCAGCAGGTCTCAGCCTTATTAGCCAACCCCTATTCAAGATGGAGTTGCTCTGATTTGAATACCTCTGATACTTCTCTATTTACAAATTTAGGCCCGGAAACAATAATCTTGGCTTGAGCTCAGATCATCACACATGTGTTAAGTGGCTATCATGTTCCAGGCCCTCAAATAGAATATATGAAAAGGTTAATAATAGGTAATCTTTGCCCTTAAAAGTAAATTCAACTGATGGTTTCACACTGTTTATAGCAGTTTCTCAAGGTGTGATCCACTGACCTCCAATCAGCATTTCTGGTATGGATTAGAACTACAGTGGACAGGCTAGGCATGGTGACTTATACCTGTAATCCCAGAACTTTGGTTTCTAAGGATTGACTCGCTGAGGTGAGTGAGTCACTTGAGCTCAGGAGTTCAAGACCAGCCTGGGCAACATGGCAAAACCCTGTCTTTATTAAAAATACAAAAATTAGCTGGGTGTGATAGTGCATGCCTATAATTCCAGCTAATTGGGAGTCTGAAGTGGAAGGATCACCTGAGCCTGGAGGTCAGGGCTATGAGTAGAAATTGCACCACTGCAACAGAGTGAGACCCTATCTCAAAAGCAACAACCGGGCTGGGTGTGTTGGCTCACTCCTGTAATCCCAGCAGTTTGGGAGGCTGAGGTGGCTGGATCACCTGAGGTCAGGAGTTTGAGACCAGCCTGGCCAACATGGCAAAACCCCACGTCTACTAAAAGTACAAAAATTATCGGAGTGTGGTGAGATGTGTCTGCATCCCACCTACTTGGGAGACTTAGGCATGAGAATTGCAGAGGTTGTAGTGAGCCAAGACTGTGCCACTGTACTCCAGACTGGGTGACACAGTGAGACTCCATCTCAACAACAACAACAACAACAACAACAACTGGCCGGACATAGTGGCTCACACCTGTAATGCCAACATTTGAGAGGCTGAGGCTGATGGACCACTTGAGATCAAAGTTTGAGACCAGCTGGCCAATGTGGTGAAACTCCGTCTCTACCAAAAATACAAAAATTAGCGCATGCCTGTAATCCCAGCTACTCAGGAGGCGGAGGCAGGAGAATCTCTTGAACCCTGGAAGCAGAGGTTGCAGTGAGCCGAGATTGTGCTACTGCACTCTGGTCTGGATGACAGAGCAAGACTCCATCTCAAAACAAACAAACAAACAAAAAACCCAAAACAACAACAACAATAATCGAAACCAAAAAGAACTAAGGTGGACCAGGCAGGTGGAGGGAGTAGAGTGACAGCAATACAGGGAAGCTGCTCAGGGGACATCAGGCTCCTGTTTGGTGCTGGAAGTTGTCAATGAAAAGAGTCAAATTCTGAAAAATATTTGGAGATTTATCCTTACCCAAATGTGAGGACCATGACCCTGCCACAGCCCCAAGAAGTCCTGAGAACCTGTGCCTAAGGTGTTCAGCCTACAGCTTGGTTTTACATATTTTACGGAGACATAAGACATCAATCAATATATGTAAAATGTACATTGGTTCAGTCCAGAAAAGTGGGACATCTCAAAGCAGGTTTTTGGGGGCAGGGGTTCCAGGTCATAGGCCAATTCAAATATTTCCTGATTGGCAATTGGTTGAAAGAGTTAAATCATTATCTAAAGACCTGAAATGAATAGAACAGAGGGTCTGGGTTCACGGGTTGTGGAGACCAAGGTTTTTATTATGCAGATGAAGCCTCCACGTAGCAGGCTTCAGAGAAAATAGATTGTAAATGTTTCTTGTCAGACTTAAAAAGATGCCAGACTCACTGGGTGCTGTGGCATACTCCTGGAATCCCAGCATGTTGGGAGGCCAAGCCAGGTGGATCACCTGAGGTCAGGAGTTCAAGACCAGTCTGAGCAACATGGTGAAACTTTGTCTCTACTAAAAATACAAAAATTAGCTAGGTGTGATGGTGGGCGCCTGTAATCCCAGCTACTTGGGAGGCTGAGGCATGAGAATTGCTTGAACCCTGGAGGCAGAGGTTGCAGTGAGCTGAGATCATGCCACTGCACTCCA
>NW_016107515.1:2288351-2301665 GCF_001604975.1 Cebus imitator
CCAGGCTCTTAGTTAACTCTCTCCTGGATCAGGAAAAAGACCTGGAAGACAGAGGGGATTCTCTACAGAATACAGATTTTCCCCACAAGAGACAGCTGTGCAGGGCCATTTCAAAATATGTCAAAGAAATGAATTTGGGGTTAAAATAGTTAAATTTCTTTCAGGGCCTGCGAGCTGTGGAGCCGGTATCTTATTGCTACAGGGTCTGTTTTAATGTTAATGCTGGTCAGTTGAGCCTGAATCCCAAATGGAGGAGAGTAGAATGAGGCATGCCTGACTCCCCCTTCCCATCGTGGCCTGAATTAGCTTTTCAGGTTTCTTTGGAGTGCCCTTGGCTGAGGGGGTGTCCATTAGTCACTTGGGGGTCTTAGAATTTTATTTTTAGTTTTCAAAGTCCAGGGCTTGACTCTGACACAAAGGTGTGAAGAAAGCCATGGAAAAAGGGGTAGGAGGTGGACACTGTTTGCTCCAGTGTTCCTTCTAAAGAATAGGTCACATTTTATACCATGAAAGAGAGCCACTGAGGCTGAGGGAGGTCTAAGCTTTTGGTAAAAGGGAAATACATGAGAAATTCAGGCCCTACCGGGCCTCCTTACTTAGACCCTCCTATACTGTGGCTGCCCAAACCAAACTTGGCTTCCCAGAACTGGCTGACAGAGCAAGAGCTTGTTTAATTTGTGAGTACTGGACACCAAATCATTCTTTGTGGCAGCTCTGATATTGGCAGATGGGAGATTTAGCTCTGTCCTGTTTATATAACAGCAGTTGATAGATAGTGACTTCATAGTTGGATATTTATGAGAGGTTTCATTTCAAATAATATAGTTTTGGCCTGTGGCAATGCTAAGGCTCTTACCCATTATTACTGAGAAGCTAAATCTTTAGGATATTGTAACTATAACTGCAGGGTCTGTTTGATCTACCCGGAAGAACTGTAAAAGTTAATATTTTTTGAAGTGATGAAAGCTTTATTATAAAAAGTCTCATTAGGAAGTTATCTGTCCCTAAAACATACAGGCTATCAGAAGGTCAGGTCTATAAAACAGCAACTTTTCATATTTTTCTTTCACCCTGTGCCTTCCATCACATAACAAAGTGATTAAAAAGGAAAAAAAAGTATCCTGCTTTCCATTACAGAATCCAAACTCCTTTCCATTGACAGAGAAGGAGCATTGCCATCATGGACAAGCATCTCATTTTAAAATTCACCTTAATCAAAAACTGCCTAAATCCAAGGGGCATCAGCCTAATGGCTAAGGTCAGCATGACCATAAAGCACAAATAACATCTCCAATCAGAAACGTTCCAAACTCCTTCCTGACCAGAGACATGCTAGCCCCAAGATACCCCACCATTGACTGGGAAGATGCCAGCCTTGAGATAACCCTGCTCTGGCTGGTAAGATGTCAGCCCCAAGATAACCCCCGCTCTGTCCAGAAACATTCCAACCCCACCATAAACTTCTCCCCCACACAGAAACATTCCAAGCTTGTGATAAGCCCCCTCACCCCAAAACCAATATATACTCTTAGTCTGCAAGAGAAAGTGCTTCTGAATGAAATCAGCCAGAAGCCCCTCTCAGGTTTATCTCTGTAAAATAAACCTGTCTTTGACTGTTAAGCTGGGATTTCTGTTTCTTTCCTCTTTCTTTAACTCTTACAGCTGTGACCTCCAGCCAGGTCCTGGTTCTGAGGGAAGTAGGTGATGTCCATCTTCACTGTTTTAGGACAATAACCATGGCTGTGTTAGGCACTCAGCCTGTTCCCAGTCCTGTAAGCTGTCATCAGGTTGTGAGTGCCATGTGTTTTCCCAGTTGTGAAAGAAGATTATCCTCATTGTACCACTACTGGAGGAGATCTTTGGGATTCTGTGGGCTTTAAACCTTTATTCAGTGATGGCAGATGCTTTGCAGCAGAGGAAGTGGCAGAATCTGAAAAGGATGATGGTGTTGAGTGGTACAAAGACTCTTTAGGGATAGGTGCTGGGAATCCATGGAGAAGCATGATGCTGCTCCGCTGTTCCCAAAAGGAAGGTAGATGGCACTAGAGGACCTGAGTCATGGAGGCTCTCTTGGTTTGTAGGAGACAGAGTAAGAGCTAAAATGGTTGGAGAAAAATTGGGCAAGAAATGATGGTGATGGATAACTTAGAAGAGGGCTTAAATTTTTCCTTTTTGTTTCGTGATGCAGAGAACACACAGTAATCCCTCACTCTTTGAGGAGGCCAGTGAGAGGAGTCAGAGCTGGTGTTACGGGTTGAATTGTGTCATTTCCAACACTCTCCATTCCTTGCCCAAAATTCATATGCTGAAGTCCTAACCCTTAGGACCTCAGAATGTGACTGTATTTGGAGAGGTAATTAAGTTAAAATGAGGTCATTTGGGAAAAGCCTAATCCTATATAACTGGTGTTCTTATAAGAAGAAAAAATTTGGACAGGGACAGAGCAAAAGAACACGTGAAGACATCAACAGAATGGCCACTTATAAGCCAAGGAGAGAAGTCTCAAAAGCCAACCCTGCTGATGCCTCAGACTTCTGGCCTCCAGAACTGTGAGAAACTTAATATCTGTTGTTTAAGCCACCTAGTCTATGGCACTTTGTTATGGCAGTACTAGCAAACAAATATACCAGGTTAGGTTATTTGTGGGGCGAAGGAGAAAGGCAAACTCTAATTTGTAACTAAGCATATCACCAGGCGCACCTGTGAGTGTGGAGTGATAAGGCTTATCACAAGCCTTATCTTGTGCCTGGCCCCTCCTGCAAGCTCCCACGCTTAAGCTGGGACTTTGTGCTACAAGGGGTCTGGTACCTCAACCTAAGTAAAACATTTGGCTTAAAAAAATTAAGCCTAGGCTGGGTGTGGTGCCTCATACCTGTAATCCCAGCACTTTGGGAGACTGAGGTGGGTGTATCACTTGAGGCCAGGAGTTCAAGAGCAGCCTGGCCAACACAGTGAAACCCCATCTCTACTAAAAACACAAAATTTAGCTGGGGCATGGTGGTGCACGCCAGTAGTCCCAGGTACTCAGGAAGCTGAGGCATGAGAATCACTTGAACCTGGAAGGCAGAGGTTGCAGTGAGGTGAGATTGCACCACTGCACTCCAGTCTAGGTGATGAAGTGATGGAGTGTGCCTCAATAAATAAATAAATAAATAAATAAAAACTTAAGATTAGATCTTCTTTTCATGTATTTTATGTCTCTTATATTTTAAGAAAGAGTTATTTTCTTAAATAGTATTTCTTCAATCTATAATTTTGAAAAACAATTTCCTCCCCAATTTTGTTTCTTTTTCTTTTTTATTTTGAGACAGATCTGTCACCCAGGCTGGAGAGGACTGGCATGATTATGGCTCACTGCAACATCCGCCTCCAGCCTCAAGCAATCCTCCCGCCTCAGCCTCCCGAGTAGCTGGGACTACAGGTATGCACCACCGCGCCAGCTAATTTTTATACTTTTTGTAGAGACAGGGTTTTGCTGTTGCCCAGGCTGCTCTGGAACTCCTGAGCTCAAGTGATCTGCCCACCTTGGTCTCCCAAAGTGCTGAAATTATAGGCGTGAGCCACTACCTCCGGCCTCTTGTTATTTTTCTGCTAAAGAATAAAATCCAGCATTTCCCAAAATGTGTTCCATAAACTATCTATGAGCTATGCTAATATAATTTACTCACAAATAGGATTCTATCATCAGATAAATTTTGGAAACAACACTGTATATGATGTCCCCCGTTAGACATTCAAAATGCACATTAGTATTTTGAAAGTTCTGACAAGTCTTGAAACAGGCAGCCTTTTAACTTTAATTCAATATTTTCCAGAATTGTTGGATTAAAAATGCCTTTTTATCCCCAGATCATCTGGCCAAAGTGGTGTTGATAAGAACTGTCATAACAGGAGGATATATTTTCTCAGGGATTGTTACGTACAGGGCATTGCTTTAAGCAATGTATATGTTTTAATTCATTTTATCTATGTAATAACCCAGTAAAGTAAGGACTATTATTATCCCCAGTTGACAGGTGAGGCACAGTGAGAGGAATTAATCTGACTAAGACCATACAGCTAATAAGTATCATAGCCAAGACTCAAACCCAGGCTTTCTGACTTCAAGGATTCTTGGGGAAACACTACTGTAGTCTCCAGGACAGAATTTGGTTTAATATTTCTGGACTCAATGAATATATATATTAACTCTACAAATGTTTATTAGATTCTTTTTATGTGCAGTCACTATGCCAGGCACTGTGGGGGCCCAGGGGATAAAAGCAGACAGGGTCCTTGCCTGTATGAAGTCTGAATCTCAGGGAAACAAAGACAGTGAACAACGAAGGATTTGGATAGGTGTAAAATTACAGCTGTGAACACAATGATGGCGCTTTTAATGAAAGGTCATGTACTACTATAGTCTATGAAACATAGGACTTGATCTTTTCGGAGAGGAAAGAAAGACTTCCCTGGGAAGTAAATATTAAGCCTAAAAGTAGTTCTGTAAGGACCCAGCCAAAGTCTTGTTTTAGTTTTACTTATCAGAAACTATGAATTTTAAACTTTAATGCTAAACTTTATGTTGAGTGCCTGATTTCTAAGTTACTTACGATGTTAGGCACCCGATGGCTTCGTTTTCCTTTCCCACTTCCCTGCCCAGATGTTTTCCATTCTTTATTAATTCCAAGGTAAATGTTTTCATATGCCTTCTTTCTAAGAGGACATCTTCATTTTCTCTTGGATTAAGCCATAAATGGAAAGACCGAAGATTCAGTAGAGAGTTTCCTTAAGCAGGAGACCTACACACATGTGGTCCCTGTGTCAGCTCTATATGTTGACAGGCTGCTATTTTATTTTTGATAATATTATTTAGAACAATTTTTCTTTTTGAGACATAGTTTCACTCTTTTTGCCCAGTCTGGTGTGCAATGGTGTGATCTTGGCTCACTACAACCTCTGCTTCCTTAGTTCAAACGATTCTTCTGCCTCAGCCTCCCAAGTAGCTGGTATTACAGGCATCTGCCACCACAGCCAGCTAATTTGTGTATTTTTAGTACAGAAGGGGTTTCACTGTGTTGGTCAGGTTGGTCTTGAACTCCTGACTTTGTGATCTACCCGTCTAAGCCTCCCAAAGTGCTGGGATTACAGGCATGAGCCACCACACCAGTCCTAGAACAATTTTTTAAAAGAATAGTTTGGAAATGGTAGAAATGACAGCTAAAATTTTATTATGTAAAAAGAGAAAAGGGAGGGATATGCAGTTTAAGGACTGACCCATTCATTATAAATTCTAGAGATTTAACTTCACACTCTTAGCAGCACTGATTTCCTACTTAAGCTTGCAGGAGAAATAAAATGGGCTTTGATTTGGGCTGTCTGACTAGACTTTAGTTTTAGCTGAGCTCAAAAAAGAGCAAATAGAAACTCAGTGTTTGATACCCACTCGTTGTTTTTAAGGCTCTCTTAAATCAAGAGGTGTACAGCCATTAGGAGCCAACAAAAACTAGTTAAGCCAGAAACCATGAATTTTGTTCTGTTTCACCAATAATGTGTCTTTTATTTTTATATAGCAACCTCACAGCAAAAGTTCCAATAAAAAAGAGATAACATTTATGGAGCATGCAACCATCGGCCAGGAACTGTAAGTGTTCTGCACGCTTGGTATCATTGTGTGCACTGCACACATTGCATCATTGGAGGCTATGAGGACATTTTTCCTGTTTTACAGAGAAGGAAATAAGGTTCAAAGAGGTTAAGTCAGGTCAACAGCTAACTGGTAACAGGCAGAGCCAGGGCAGAAACCCAAGTTGACTCAGGTCAAAGCCATCCTCCTCAGCTCTCTGGTATACTCCTTGAATTCTTCACAGGGTCACTTTGTCTCTTCTCACCACGCTTATGAGTTAGTGACTTTGGAGATGGAAAGTTCAGTGATCATTTCTAAGGTGGGAAAGCAAAAGGGGCATGATCTTACCTGGTTTGCATTTCTTTCATTCCTATTACTTTCTAACTTGGATCCAGATTCTGGAAACTTCTAACAAATTGGAAGAGTGAGGCAGTATGGTATAGTGGATGAAGTACAGATTTTTTTTTTTTAGAAAGAGTTTCTCTCTTGTTGCCCAGGCTGGAGTGCAGTGGTACAATCTCAGCTCACTGCCACCTCTGCCTCCCGGGTTCAAGTGATTCTCCTGCCTCAGCCTCCTGAGCAGCTGGGACTACAGGTGTGCGCCACAACACCTGGCCGATTTTTGTATTTTTAGTAGAGATGGGGTTTCACCATGTTGGCCAGGCTGGTCTAGGACTACTTATCTCAGGTGATCTGCCCAGCTCAGCCTCTCAAAGTGCTGGAATTACAGGTGTGAGCCACCGCACCCGGCCCAAGCACAAGTTCCTGAGGTCAAATAGACTTGGGTTCAAATCAAAGCTCTGCCACTTCCCAACTATATAATCTTGAGCCAGCCATTGAATCTCATTGAATCACTGTTTTCCCCTCTGCAAAATGGGTTAATATTATCTACCTCATAGGACTATCGTCAGGTTGAGAGATAGGGTAGATGAGGTGCTTAGTACATAGTTGGCACATAAAAAATTGTAGCTATTAACTAGCATTTACACACCATGGACTCCTGTCCTTTCATGCGACTCGTAACATCAAGTCTATCTATCTGAGAAAAAACAAAATAAAAACGCCTTTGGTGGACTGCTCTGTGGTGATTATTCTTAATATTTTCCCCCTGCAAACTGCATAAAAGTTACTTTGCTTCTGTGTTCTATTTAGAAAACATTATAAAACTTTGAGCAGACATTGGTGCTGTGACAGCACCGTGCTTACCAAAGCACAGTATGCTTTTCTGATTAAGATGTAACTTTATTGCCCTTTATGTACTCTCTTTGTTAATATAGTAAGCAAATGGGAGATAATTTGAAATACCTTTACTGCCATTTATAGTGTCAGAACATACAACTTACCTTAAAAAATGTGAAAGCTTCATTGCAATGGAAGGCATTGTATAAACATACAAATGCATTTTTTAAAAAATCACCAGTGTAGTGCTGAGAGGGAACATGAACTGAGATCTCTCACCTTTGTAGAGATGAAATAGGATGCTCTTGTTAACTGTGTTCTTGGAGGAGCAAGCCAAGCTGTTCCAATATGTATGGTGGGCAGGATGCCAGCTTTTGTGATCTCTTTCGCAGGAACTTTTAGATGCAAGGGGCAAAAAGCAGGGTTCTCTAGGCTAACAAATGACTTTAAAAGTCCTTTCTGGGGAAGAATAATCTGATTCGGTTGGAAAGATTCCAGAGATGCCCCTGCCTCAAATTTCTAGGGGATGGAACAGTCCTGGCCGATTGTGAGAGATTGTCAAGACTCAGGCCACAGATAATGCCATTAAATCTTTATGAGGTCACAGCTTGCTGTTGTATGGTAGATGCTGTAATCTTGCAGCACTGCTTCTGCATATGCTGAGCATGAAGCCGAGTGAGCAGAATCCTTTGAGGAGGCCCTGGGATCAGTGAAAAGATGCTAGGCTTAGGAGATGTGGCTTCTAGTCTTGGCTGTGTCCTGTGTTTGATCTTGGATGCAACCTGTACCGTCTCCCACCCTTATCTACTAACATGCCATAGAAGCTGGTTGCACTTCACAATGTTCCAACTACTGATTTTCTGGGGTTATGTAATATGTGTGTAACCATGTATCAAATTAATTAGGACCCATTTGTGTGACTGATGTACATGTCCAAAATACTTTCACATTTATAATCTCAATTTTTAACCACGCTGCAAACCTGTGAGACAGAAAGCGTGAATATTTTTGTTCCCTTTGACATATTAGAAAACTTAGGCCAGTAGAGATTCAGTTAATAGTAGAGTCGAGGTCTCTTGACTCTCATTCTTGGGTTCCTACACTAAATTAAACTGGATTAGTCTTTTGGGATAAGTCTGAAATGGAATAAAACTAGATTCCTTGTGGAAAAACCAACTTAATAAATTACATTAAATTCCTAAAGGAGTAGATAAAAAAACAAAGTTGGATTTCTCTTGTTGAGAATTTGTCTTTGAATCCCTCTGTGAAACGAATTAGAATGTTTTGTTAGGATGTAAGAAATATACAAACTCAGAAAAAGCACATTTCACATAATTTTAAATGGATAATTTCTCCTGGGACTTCTTTACACTCTGAAAATTCACTTTATTATTGTGTTCTAAGGTTTGTGGCTTTAAATGCCATGGCGTCTGAGTGTAACTTTTATTGGTGATATTTGTGGTTATCAGTTTCCACTGTCACCCTCTCCAATTTCCTTTGTTTTGTTCCATAGATATGATTTGATTTATGAATGAGGACTTTTTGATCCTTTGAGATACATTTTTGTGAATTGGTTCAATAATTTGTTATTGAAAAGCAAAATCCATCAGAGACACATTTGCCTACTTCCTCTAAAAAGAAATCTTTTCATAGAGACCAACTGTCTATTCATCATTCGTGCCTTGCCTCTGTGTGTTATAAGGACATAGCCACATTTCTTGTTTGTTAAATGTGTCCATAGAAGTATTCAACCTGAAAGGCCAGCTTCAAGACTTCTAAAATTTGGAAATTACACAAGTGTCTTAGACCACAAAGAAATGCACACAGTGTAATTCAGATCTGCAGGCCTCCACCTTGGGTGCAGACACAGATTAAGTTGGCAGGCCAGTCTCAAAGAGGCCCTAAGAAGGAGAAAGAAGTCTGAGTTAGAGTTGCCTTTTTTTTTTTTTTTTGAGATGGAGTCTTGCTCTGTTGCCCAGGCTGGAGTGCCGTAACATAATCTCAGCTCACTGCAACCTCTGACTTCCTGGTTCAAGCAATTCTCCTGCCTCAGCCTCCCAGGTAGCTGGGATTACAGGCATGCACCACCATGCCCAGCTAATTTTTTTTTGTATTTTTAGTAGAGACAGGGTTTCACCATGTTGGCCAGGATGGTCTCTATCTCCTGACCTTGTGATCCATCCCCCTTGGCCTCTTAAATTGTTGAGATTACAGGCGTGAGCCACCGTGCCTGGCCAGAGTTGCCTTTTTATGTCACAACTCTGGATGATCATGTATGTCTCAGCTGAGTGCTGCCTCCTTTTATTACCTTTGAGTGCTCTTAGTGAACCTTTTGACTCATACCCCTGACCTTGAGGGCTACCTATAAAGTAACATTGAAGCCAGCTGCCCCCTCCTACCCATTATAGAAAGCAGGCTCTTTGGTTGCATGTAGTCTGACTTTTTGCATTCCTGTGAAGGTTTTTAGTTCATTTACATAAATTCAAATTAACTTTAACTATGGTTAACGTTTAGTGCCTCAAAAACTGGGAGTTGCAACAAAGAACTGCTGTATCCCTGTACACCAGCATCACTCTTCAGCCACAAAGTTATCATTGAATGCTTTTTTGTCATGTTATGGCCACATCAGAAATATATGTTGTACTAGTTCATTCTTGCTTTGCTGTAAAGAACTACCTCAGACTGGGTAATTTATAAAGAAAAGAGGGTTAACTGGCTCACGGTTCCACAGGCTGTACAGGAAGCATGGCTGGGGAGGCCTCAGGAAACTTTCAATTATGGCAGAAGGGAAAGGGGAAGTAGGCTCGTCTTACATGGCTGGAGCAGAAGGAAGAGAGAAAAGGAGGAGGTGCTACACACTTTTAAACAACCAGATCTCGTGAGAATTCATCATCACAAGAATAGCAAGGGAGAAGTCCTCTCCTATGATCCAATCACCTCTCACCAGGCCCATCCTACAATATCTGGGATTGCAATTTGACTTGAGATTTGGGTGGGGACACAAATCCAAACCATATCTGATGTCCTGTTCCTTCTTGGCACTAACATAGGAGATTCAATGAAACAGAGGTATAAATTTGCATTCTGCTTGCTCTACATATTATTCGTATTCAATAGTTATGTCCTGTTGGACATTTCCATGTGGGGGACACACTATTATTTCACCATCCTGAAAATACAGTTTTCATGAAGTTGTTGTCTTTTCCACCAGAGCATGTGGCATCTATCTTTCCATCTGGCTTCACATCTGGAGAACTTTAAAAAATATAGGTCTTGAGTCCATAAGTCTGAGTTGAGACTCTCGGGTCTGCTGTCTGTAAAGCTCCACCCATGAGTCTTATGATTAGCCAGATTCAGGAAGGACTGAGCCAAAGCCTGTGTGTCCAGAGTTCCCACAACCACGGCTAGGCTTGATGATTTACTAGGAGAATTCACAGATCAGCATATAGTTGTACTCATGGCTACAATGTATTACAGCAAAAAGATACACAACATTGCCCGACTCCACAACTCTTTAACCCTTGGCTGTCATCTTCACTGAGAGAGGAATAGCTAGCTGGCTTGTAATTGCAGATGTCCTCAGAGATCACAGAAATATTGGACCAGCAGATAGCTATTTATTCGTTTTTTATGTTATTTTCTCTTTTCTAGTTTTCCAAATGGGATTGCATTTTCTTTAATGTCTGTGAAGGCACAGTTATAAGTAATGAGATTGAATGGTCAAGTCTTATATCATAACCAAGTCACTGAAAGTGAATCACGTGACTCCACTTCAGATCCCCTGAAAGAAATCATAATTTTGAAGCTCAACCTTGTGGGCCACCAGGAATATTCTTAGGCATTCGTTTTATGTTAGCAATACTTTGTATGACACTTTAATTTTCTGCAGCCAGAGGCATCTCCCTGTATCTACAACTTCCCAAGATTACCTGCTAAAATAGAGCTGTCTGCTTTCAGGCAGGTGGTTGGCAAAATCAAAGGAAGAGATGATACTTTATTCCCATGGGGAATTTCCAGATAGAGAATCTGAGCATTTCATTATTCACCCTGCACATTTTCTTCTTTCTAAACAATTAGGCTTTCTCTTATGTGCGTTTATATGTGTTTACTTTTATCCAGCTCACTTATTCAGGTGAATAGTGGAACAGCATGTCCCTTGCACAAAATTTCTCTTGAACCTAATAATGACAGTCATTCATTCAGCTTACTTTTCAAGGTACAAAAGCTCCTTCTTGTTGGACTTGTTTTCTATTATTTAAATTGCTTCTGTCATTCTTCTCTCTTTCCCCATTTTTGTACATCCCTAGAAGTATGGGCCAAAATTGAACTCAATGTTTTTCAACCCAAATATACTACAGTCTGATATATATTTAAATTCTTTACAAAACTGTTGAAACTTATATGTAATTTAATATTTTTTTAATATTAAAAAATAGATTAAACCTGTTTTCAATGTTTTCTTTTAAAAAGTCATTGGTATTACACATAACTTACTTTGACCATGTATTGTAGTGTAATTCTTATTCTCTTAAGAGAATTTAAAAAAATGTACATGTTTTAAAAAGCAAGGAACTTTGGCAGTAAATAAACTGATAAGCATTCACTTTGGGCCAGCATCTGAAAGCTGCTCTTTATGTCTAAGAGTAAGACACAACATTGAAAAAAGGTATCTTGATGTCAAACTCCCGCTAACCGCAGATCTCTGTGATTCTCACTATACTTGCCTGGTGTATTAATTCATTTTCACACTTCAGTAAAGATATTGCCTGAGATTGGATAATTTATAAACAAAAAAGGTTTAATTGACTCACAATTCTGCATGGCTTGGGAGGCCTCAGAAAACTTACAATCATGGTGGAAGGCAAACGAGAAGCAAGTCATGTCTTACATGGCAGCAGGAGAGAGAGCAAAGAAGTGTCACGCTCTAAAATCATCAGCTCTCCTGAGAACTCACTCACTCTCATGAGAACAGCATGGGGGAAACCACCCCCATGATCCAATCACCTCCCACCAGGTCCCTCCATCGACATGCAGGGATTACAACTCAAGATGAGATTTGCATAGGAACATAGAGCCAAACCATGTTGTCACCTGGCACTGAAAGCCATACTGTTCTTCAACGGGAACTCCCCTGCATTGCCTGCTCATTTCTAGCTTGAGATCTACTGTACTCTCCAGCCCTTTTCTGCTATGCTCATCTCTCTCTCTCTTTTTCTCTTTCTCTCTTTCTTTTGACAGAGTTTCGCTCTTGTTGCCCAGCCTGGAGTGCAATGGCACGATCTTGGCTCACTGCAACCTCTGCCTCCTGGGTTCAAGTGATTCTCCTGCCTCAGCCTCCCGAGTAGCTGAGATTACCGGCATGCACCACCACGCCTGGCTAATTTTTTGTATTTTTAGTAGAGACAGGGTTTCACCATGTTGCCCAGGCAGGTCTCAAACTGCTGATCTCAAGTGATCCACCTGTCTCAGCCTCCCAAAGTACTGGAATTACAGCTGTGAACCACTGCACCCCACCCTCATTTCTACCTTTCGTTTGAAATAAACCATCTGCCATTAAGTTGCTATTGAGTGTCTTCCTATATTTGTATGATTTCTTATATCGAGACCATTGCTAGTCTCAATAGCAAGGTAACTAATAATTACATTTCCATGACTTAGAATATTCCCAACCCCAGTTAAATTCATATTCTTAGGAAATTTGGTGAGGTTGTTCTTGATATTTTCACCCAAGAAGTAAACATTTTGAACATCCTGAGCCCTGGCACTGCTCTGGGTGGAGGATATGAGGGACAAATCTAGAATATTAGGAGTTTTTACTGAGAACGCTAAAGTAGCAGTTACATAAAGTGCAGAGTGATACAAAATCCAAGAGTCGATGTTCCCCCCAAGTGTATTCTCAAACTATAAAAATATCATTCAACAAAAACAAAAGAGAATTCCAAACAATAAAGAATGCTTAGAAGAAAATGTGTGACATTATTTGAGAAGTGACTCTTTCAATATCACCAGGCTCAATTGTTTAACTGCAAGGCAAGTGTTGTGGTACAGTGATGTCAAAGAAAACATTTGACACCAGCATTTACTATTTTCGAGGCAGAAGATATTAACAGTAGGATTAGTGTGTGTGTAGTGAGCATATATGTGTACTGTCTGGGGTTGGGGGAACAGGAGGATAGAAGAATGCGAGCCTATTGGGTTTACACTGTGGTACATATTTTCTCCAAATTGGATCTTATAGCAATCATTCTATAGATGACCACTTGAGCTAATAAGGTATATTTATTTCACAGTTTCACATCTTTATCATTGTTTTTACATAATGCTTAAATGGGGTTTAAGAACAGATATTCCCTTTTAAACTTTTAAAAAAATATTTATTTATTTATTTATTTATTTATTTATTTTGAGATGGAGTCTCACTCTCACCCAGGCTGGAGTGCAGTGGCACAATCTTGGGTCACTACAACATCTGTCTCCCAGGTTCAAGCGATTCTCTGGCCTCAGCCTCCCAAGTAGCTGGGACTATAGGC
>NW_016107515.1:2303084-2322565 GCF_001604975.1 Cebus imitator
AAAAAAAAAAAAAAAAATTCCATTTCCATCCATGACGTGGGAAAAGGGCTTTAATATTGTTTAGGATGGATGTTGTTTAGGATGTATGTACGTATAATAATAAAATGATAAGATATATATAATGGGGGAATAAAGCTTCAGAGTCCTTCCAGTGTGGGGAATCCATTGTATCTTAGAACCAAGGGATTTATTTAGATTATTGATCTACTATTTCTTCACCTACATGTGAATTTTCAATGATAGAACTTATTGGAAGTTGGGGATAATTCTGTTGTGGTATTAAATAATATTCATTATTTAAAAACTCATCTTGGTATTGAGTTAGTGCACTGAAATCCAGTGAATTGACATAAGCCCATATTTCGTTTTAACCAGAAACAAAAACTAGAAAATGTTACTCCCTAAATAGGTAACCATGTATTTTACAAGCACTGCAGATATTTAGTAAATAACATGTATGATTACTTTAGAAACAACTTTTGACACTTGAGGGTTACCCAATGGTCTCCTTTCCAGTCTTTATATGAGGTAAATGCAAACCAGGGAGCCACCGAGTAAATAGCCCTGAGTACATTTGTAATCTTGGGCTCCATGGGGATGTCTTTGGTTAAAACGAAAGAGGAATGGACTGATGTTTCTATTACAAGATCCTGTAATGCTAGGACTTCTACACAGCTTAGAACAATGGTTGGGGGTCCATCCTTTGAACAGAAAGGCCAAAATATTATTTTAGTAGCACCATTGAATGTGGGTGCACACTTGGCCTAGAATACCATTTACATCATTATCTTGTCCTGTTGAAGACCTATTGCATGCAAGAAATTTACCATCAACTCAAAAATACATGTAGTATGCCCAGTAAAATACATTGGCTAGCATAAAAATCAAAGGGAACAGTAGTTTGGAATACCGATCAACATTACTGGGATTTTGAATTGTGAAATAATCAACGATTCTGCCCATCTTTTCTCGGAAGACAAACTTGAACTTGTCTCTGGTTTTCATTGTCAAGTCACTGTAGTCAACCTTGTCGCTGGAAATTTCAATGCTGGCAAAGCTGATCTTTCGTTTAAAGCTGGAGATGGAGCTGTTGATGATGTTAGTAATACTGACTTCTTCCACTGCCTTCGTTGTCCCCTAGTTCATAGACAATGACGTTAGCTTAAAAGACTTGACTCAGCAAAATAAATAAGTAGGTAATGAGCTAACAAAAAGGTTAGAGGCCTAAGTATAGAATAATTAGGCTTAATAAAGAGTGGCATTGAGTGCTTCAGAAATTGGCCAATAAGCCAGACTTGGAGTCCTGTTACTCTGTTTGGAGACATTTATTTGTAAGTCACCAGCATGTGCAACAGAAGGAGTAACCATGACCCACTGTGGATATGCTGAGCAGTGTACCAGATGCGAAATGCCCAGGCTTTGAAGTTAGCGAACCTGGGTTCAATTCCATTCGGCCTGTCACTTTCGTGAAACTTTAGTCACCTCAATCCCTGTAAGACTTGATTTCCTTGCCTGCCAAATGGTGATGGATATTACCATCTTGAGACTGATGGGAAGAGCAAATGGTAAAAAATGGAAAGCATCTGGGAGGTGTTTGATGAATTCAGTCCTATTCCAGGGAGAAGTTACTACTGATTCTGAGAGAAGATAGAAATCAGCTGTGTCTTAAAGGCTTTGTCACAAAAGCAGAAATAGTGATGCTCCCTGCAATTGCAAGGAGTTGTCATTCTCCAGCATGGCTGGGGTCAACTCTCAAGAATGTGGGAGTGTAGTGAAGTCAGAGAGGGTGCGGTTTGGACCCTTGGCCCGGCCACTTGCTAGGTGTGGGTTCTTATGGGAGTTACCATATCACTGTATAGGACAATGAAATGAGTACCATTATGATCCCAATTTTACCCTTGAGAAATCTGCCACATCAGGGAGTGGCAGATTTCTCAAGAGTAAAATTGGGATCATAATGGTACTCATTTCATCTGGTTGTTAGAGGAACTAAAGGAGATGTTGATGGGTGTTTAGGTCACAGTGAGTACTTTGTAGTGCAGCGATTATCATATACACAGCAAAATAAGGACTTTCTGGTGTCGTCAGAGGAGGCTGTCCTTATTTCACCAATCTCCATTTTGCCAATCTAGCAAATCAAGATTTTTTTTGGGGGGGGGGGTGGGGAGGTAATTCAACTTCCTTCCTTCCTCATGAGGAAGCAAAAGAAACGCAAGCCACGTTCCTCTTTGGCTGGCACACATGGTCATTTGCCTTTGGTGCTTGGATGACATGACTGTGAAACATTGCTCACGGTAGCCAAACATAAGGGAAAAAGCAGATGGGTCTTTGGGTCATTCTGATTCCCCGTTCTTCACTATTAGACCCTTTAGCACTTTGCTAAAGGTGGGCACCTCTTCTGAACTGGATCCCTATCGTTTGCTTGCTTGTTAGCATGAGCGTTAGTATGCCAATATCCATCAAATTTGGCTTCCAGGTAACACTAGGGGTCCATGGACCTGTAAAGAGTGGTAGTTAAGAGCATGGTCCAATGCCCATTGCAAGTGGAAATAACGAATAAGTGCCAGACTTTAACACCAAGGAGGTTTAGGTTGGAATCCCAGCTCTACCTGTTACTATCTGTATCCCCTGGGGTAAGTCCGTTTCCCTTCTTGTTCTCAGATTTCATAAATTTAAAAAGGGAGATAACCTTATTGGGTTCTTATGTGCATTTAAAATGATATAATACTTGGGAAAGGCTTGTTACTGTATCTGGCACATGTAAATGCTTGACAAATAATGGCCATTATTACTATTTAGAGAGCTGGACTACAGTGTTCCACTGCTAAACCAAATAATGGCAGTTTTTCTCAATTAGCAGAAAAATATGCTAACCAAGAAATTTGTCACAATCTAATATTTTCTGCACATTTTTTCAGTAAACCATTACTTGTACAATTTAAGAATATAATAATGCAACAAAAGAATTAAATAGTAAATATATATTAATCTGAAACTTGCAAGCAGCTGATCATGTTTTGTTTTGTTTCATATTGGATTCTTCATGGATGCTTGCTCCCATGGTTGTGATTTTATGCTGCATACAGATAACACATTTTCTGCTGGAAAATTGAACATATTAATATCTCATTATATTTGGTGAAAAGAATGGTCTTTTTCAAGGGGCACCATGACTTCCAGCTGCTCCCATCTGAATGAGGATAAGACTCACTGGAGCACAGGGAATCACTGGGGGTGGGTGGGGATAGGAGCCAGGTCCAGGCCACGTCCACAGAGCCAGCACACGGCACCAGTGATGGATCATACACAGGGCCCTCAAGACTCTTACCCTATCTTTGGCTGCCATCTGCTGTAAGGAAGTGTAGTGAGCAACTGCGTATTCCAGCAAGGCCCCAAACACAAAGCTAAAGCAGATCCCCAGGTACACATCGATGGCCTTTATGAAGCAGTTGGTGTTGGGAAGAGAAGTGCGGGACCCGATCATCAGTGTGGTCATTGATAACACGGTCGTCACTCCTGGGAAAACAGGCAGGGAATGTTCCTACAAAGTGACTGGTTAGCCCTTCACCATAGCCTGGCAGAGTGTCCCCATTCAAAACAGGCAGGTTAAGAACAAGACCCAGAAATGGAATGCATCTCATTTTGAAAAGTCTGTGACCTTCTAAAATAGGGTTGATTTGTTCATTTTGTACAAAAATGAGTGATGTGGTTTTTAAAAAAATGTTTCATGTTCTGTCTTCTCCTGGGAGGGTGTGGTCAGTTTGCAAAATAACTGACAATAGGACCATCTAAGCACAATGATCCCTTACTTGTCACTGTAAAACATAAGTTTAAAAATGTACCACTCCTGTCAGGGTGTGGTGACTCACCCCTATAATCCCAGGCTAAGGTGAGTGGATCATTCACTTGAGGTCAGGAGCTCAGGACCAGCCTGGGCAACATGGTGAAACCCCATCTCTACTAAAAATACAAAAATAAGCCAGGCATGATGGCGCACGCCTGTAGTCCCAGCTACCAGGGAGGCTGAGGCAGGAGAATTGCTTGAACCTGGAAGGTGGTTGCAGTGAGCTGAGATGGAACCACTACACTCCAGTCTGGGTGACAAGAGTGAAATTCCATCACAACAACAACAACAACAACAGCAACACTACTCCTGAAGTAATCTGTTTCTGCCTCTTTCTTTCTCTGTAGAAGAATCTCCCAAGAAACTAACTCTTGGAACTGCCTTAGGAATGTCAATGAAGACAATGGTAAAAGGAAAAAAAACTAAGTACCTGATAAGCCAGTTCTTAGAAATCTCCTGTTGGACTGCTTACCAATGCAGGTTCTTGCAGGCACTGAATCGAGGGAGATCCAAAATGAAACCCAGGACAACACCACCAGGAAAGTGGAAGGAACGTAGGTTTCCAAAATGAAATACAGAACATTCCTCCGAAGCTCAAATTGTAAGACCAATCTAGTGTAATTTCCTGTTAGGGTAAACAATGGATAGGAAATCATGTCTGTTCACGTAGCAAGTGGTTTCTCTACGGGATGCTTAACTCAGCTATACGCACATTAGGCCCTCTGTCATTGATCAAAATCTAGTTATGTATGAGCTGTCATTATGATTTCCACAGGAGACATTGCTGTTGCACTGAATGGCATTTATAGGGGCTCTGCTCCGAGTCAGGTCTATCTTGGGCTTTTCTGTAACATAGTATTCCTACAGCAGTGCAACCAATACTGGTTTTCTTGATATCTGCCTCACTAGACAGCGAGTCCCTTGGGGGCAAACACTGAATCTTTCAGTTCTGCACTCACAAAGTAGTTGTTCAATAAATACCTATCTAATGAAGATTACCTGGGACCATCTGTTTCTCAAGGAATGCTATGGAGTAGACCTAATGGACCTATTAAATATAAATGAATTTTTGATTATTTCAGAGGCACCCCAGATTTTACACTACTTCAGGGCCACCCTTAGGAAACTAGCAGTGTATTCTAGATGTGGGAAAGGCATGTGATGGAGGGCTATCATTAGCAGAATTCTGTGTGGAAAATAGGCTACTGTAGCACACATATATCCATGGGTTAGAGTCCCATCTCAAGCTCTGGTCCTGCTGTGCTTCTGTTATGGGGAGGTGAGCAGTAGTGGCCAGCATTGGGGTCGATGGAGGAAAGAAGAGGTTATTATCCTCTGGGAACAGGAAAAGTCTGGCTTAGATGGCACTGGGGAAAAACAGATTAGTGAATGGGATCTGCTCCAACCTCCTGTCATCCCCAAATTAAAGCCTAAAATTAGAAATTATGCCATTTGGGCCGGGCTCGGTGGCTCAAGCCTGTAATCCCAGCACTTTGGGAGGCCGAGGCGGGTGGATCACGAGGTCAAGAGATCGAGACCATCCTGGTCAACATGGTGAAACCCCGTCTCTACTAAAAATACAAAAAAAATTAGCTGGACATGGTGGTGCGTGCCTGTAATCCCAGCTACTCAGGAGGCTGAGGCAGGAGAATTGCCTGAACCTGGGAGGCGGAGGTTGCAGTGAGTCGAGATGGCACCATTGCACTCCAGCCTGGGTAACATGAGTGAAACTCTGTCTCAAAAAAAAAAAAAAAAAAGAAATTATGCCATTAATTAGCTAAACAACAGATATGCCTGGAGAAATATAGTAGAGAATAAAAATATGTACTTTTAGAGCTTGATGGGACCCTAGTGATTACTTATTATTTTACTTTATGGATGGGTAAATTGAGACACAGGGAGTTTTAGTGATTTGAAAAGGACCTTGAGTTGATGTTAGAAGAAAGAATAAAAACCAGGTCTTTTGCCCATTGGACCAGGGGTGTTTTATCAGTCTACACTGCTTGCTTTATTTCCTTGATTTTGGAAGTCAGTGTTTTAAAAACAAACAAGCAAACCTTAGAATCAATATTTGACTAAATAATGACCCTCTTTAGTACCTAAAGTGGATATTTTGTGCCTAAAGAGAGTCATTACGTGCTACATGAGATTAAATAATTTTGAAAACTGAAGCCGTTTCTTCATATGAACTCAACTTGGGAATCCAGTTTTGATAAACTATGACAGCATAGCCCTAATTTACAAACTTGTCTTTAAAGTGTATTTATTTGCCCATTATAAAAATAACACATGATAATTATTTAAAATTTGGAAAATAAGGCCAGGCTTGGTGGCTCATGTCTGTAATCCCAGCACTTTGGGAGGCTAAGGCAGGCGAATTGCTGGAGCTCAGGAGTTCAAGACCAACCTGGGAAACATGGTGAAACCTCATCTCTACAAAAAATACAAAAAATTACCCAGGCGTGATTGTACACACCTGTAGTCCCAGCTACCAGGGAGACTGAGGTGGACGGATCACTTGAGGCCAGAAGGTGGAGTTTGCAGTGAGCTGAGATTGTGCCACTGTACTCCAGCCTAGGAGACACTAGAGTGAGACACTATCTCAAAAAAGAAAAAAAAAAAAAAGAAGAATGAAAACAAAAATTTGGAAAATAAAAAAATTGGGGGAAATCATCTTTCCTTCCATTCAAGTCTTTTCTCTATGCATAGCCTTTAATTTCTAATTTTCATGTAGCTATGATCTTAGTGTGACATATGATTTTTAATGTCATCTAGGCTCAACTAAAATACACAGTAGGCTGGGTGCAGTGGCTCACGCCTGTAATCCCAGCATTTTGGGAGGCCAAGGTGGGCAGATCACTTAAGGCCAGGAGTTTGAGATCAGCCTGGCCAATATGACAAAACCCCATCTCTACCAAAAATACAAAGATTAGCCAGGCGTAGTGGAGCATGCCTGTAATCCCAGCTACTCAGGAGGATGAAGCGCAAGAATTCCTTGAACCTGGGAGGCGAAGGTTGCAGTGAGCTGAGATCACGCCATTGCACTCCAGCGTGGGCAACAAAGTAAGACTCTATCTCAAATAAATAAATAAATATAATAAAACACACAGTAATTTGTTAGGGTGCAAATATTGATGAGACTAAGTGTTCTTAATATTATCATAAGGAAGTGAGAAGAAAATGCCGCTGCTTATATATAACATCACATCTTTCAAAAAATATCTATCTAAAATCACCAAAGACCAAGAGATGCATTTCTGGTAAATGAAATGAATAAATAATACTTACAGCCACCTTTGCAATAATTAGGGTGGTCATGCTCTTGTTGGGCATTGCTGCTGTCTTCTACATCTTTGAGCTGTATTCTTATTTGTACTCTTCAGTGTCAGAGAACCAGTGCTCCAGTTAGAAACAGGAATAAATTTTATGCATGGGGGAGGCATGGAATTTAAGCAATCATTAGAAAATATCTGGAGATACATAGTGCAAGGCTTCAGAGCTGGTTCAGAGGTCTGTTCCTCAGTGGACCATTTTAATACTGTGTGTGGAGCAGGTGGAATTGCTCAGCCCAAATTCTACTGTCCCGCTCCACTGCATCCCACAGAAGTAAAGTGAGAAGATGATATTTCTGACTCAGAGAGCAAACCTACACCTTGGCTCACTTATTTTTATTTCATACAGTTTGTCACATGAGTTACCTGTCTCCTGCTGCGATCTGGTGACTAAGGTGAAATACCGCTGTATGGTGTACTGAGCAAGCCGCAGGTGTTCCAGCCCACGCACAGAGTCGTTCCCTCTCAGCCAGGTAAACTCGACGTCATTTCCATCATAGCCCCCTGGCAAATAAAACGGAGGTCTGGTCAGTGCAAGGGTGTTCCAGATTGAACTGGTCTGGAAAATGCTATAATGTGGAAACAGCGTGAGCTCTTTCTTCATGGTGATAAGTCCAAGAACAATCCCATGCAAAACGTGTCATGATTTCTCAAGTGTAATTGCAATGTCTGCTCTGAATGAAGTGACCTTCCAGGACGATTTGCCATCAGTTGAGAACTGGTCCTGTGTTAGGTGTATTGTGTAGATCTGGTGGATGATAAGTCATTAGACGTGGCCTCCCTCATTATTTAAATTATATTTATTAAGCACATATCTGTGAACATGCAAAGATACTGCCTTTCAAGATTGTATAATAGCTCTGATGATATTTTCAGGAACTTAAGAACTAATCTGTTCATATTTCCATATTGGCATAAATACAAAACCAAAAAGCCTGCTTTATTAAAGTCTGTAAATACGTATATTAGATAAATCTCAAAGCAGTTTAATGAATATAGTTGATAATAGTAACAATAGTTACCTTTTGAATATTTATAGGTACTTCATACATTATGTCATTAATGTTCTTGTAAACTTGCAAGTTAGCCATTTCTATATTTCTTCAGTTCTAAGATGGACATTTCTTTACACTTTATGAAATTGAAATGGATGTTACAATTGATTTATATATATATATATAATATACATAATAGTGTTTAAACATATTTATATATATATCAGAGCTTATACTTTTTCCTAAAATGTTATTATTCAATAAGTGCTGTTCCATAGAACAAAGTAACTATAATGATTTTCCCACATTATTCTTGAAAACTCTCATATTCAGAGGGGTTGCATAACTTTCTCAGGATAACAAAGCGAGCAATATACAAAGTGACCTTAGAAAAATTTAATCCCAAATCTATGAGTGATGATGATAATATCTAACATTTAATAAGCAATTGCATTTCCAAGTGCTTTACAACACTATCATCTCATTTAACCCTCACTATATCTCTTTAAGAAGATATATGAATGGTTCGAAAGCAAACGAAAAGATGCTCAGCATCACTGGCCATTAGAGAAATGCAAATCAAAACCGCAAGAAAACACCTCACACCCATTAGAATGGCAGCAGTAAGAAAGACAGACAATAACAAAGGCCAGCACGTGGAGAAGCGGGAATGCTAGCTAGCGGGAATGTAAAGTAGTACAACCACTTTGGGAAACAGTAACAGGGTGATAATTTCTTAAAAGCTTAAATCTAAATTTGCCATTTGACCCAGCATTCCACTCCTAGGTACCTGTCCAAGAGAAATGAAATCATGTCCACACAAAGAGTGGCACACCAGTGTTCACAGTAGTACTCATAATAACCCAAAGGTGGAAACCGAATGTCCATCAACTGATGAATCAATAAAGAAAATGTGACATATATATATATATATATATCTCACATGAAAAAAAAAATATATATATGCATACAAAGAGATAACTACTCAGTAATAAAAAGGAATGAAGCACTGATGCATGCCATAACATGTGTGAGCCTCAAAAACATGCTAAGTGAAAGAAACCAGAAGCATAAGACCACATAGGGCTAGGCGTGGTGGCTCCTGCCTGTAATCCCAGCATTTTGGGAGGCTGAGGCAGGTGAATCACCTGAGGTCAGGAGTTTGAGACCAGCCTGACCAACATGGTGAAACCCTGTCTCTACTAAAAGTACAAAAATTAGCTGGGTGTGGCAGCACGCACCAACTACTGGGGATGCTGAGGTAGGAGAATCACTTGAACCTGGGAAGTGGAGGTTGCAGTGAGCCTAGATCATGCCATTGCACTCTAGCCTGGGCAACAAGAGCAAAACTCTATCTCAAACAACAACAACAACAGAAAACCACATAGTGCGTGATTCCATTTATATAATATCAAGAAAAGGCAAATTCAACAGACAGGAAGTAGGTTAGTCATTGTCTGGGAGCTGGTGATGGGGAAGAGGCGTGGTTACAGAGGGGTACAAGGGGTGTCTTTGGGGAAATGAAAATATTCTAACGATGGCATATGGTGATATTTGCACTACTTGGAAATATACTAAAAATCTTTGACTTGGACGCTTAAAATAGGTGAACTTTATGGTATATAAGTTATACCTCAATAAAGCTGTTAAAAAACAACTCTGAGTCAGATACTATTATCCTTCCCACTTTACTGATAGGAAACTGAGATCCAGAGACATTGGTTACTTACCTGGAGTCACAGGGCTAGTGATGGCAAAACCCAGTGACTTCAGTACTTGTGATCTTAAACACAAAGCTATAAGCCTACCAGGAAATGTGATGCCAGTGTTGGAACTAACATTTTGTTAAGTCTCACTGTATGGTATCCATTGTCTAACAAGGTTTATCTCTCTCTCCCCAGGGAAGAGAAATATAGTCATGAACTCTTAGGGAATTTCCAGGTAAAAATTATCTGTGGACTTTCCCTTGGAAGCATCCAAACATGTACTAAAGCCAGGTGTCTAAATACGGCTACCATCCCACATTAAAAAAAAAAAAATCTATGAAAGTGGGTAGTACAAACTTCTACCCGGACCCTCTGCCTTTACAACTAGTAAATGCTTACAACCATTACATTATGGTCTCTCTGTCCCTGGGTGAATAAGGAAAACTGTGGGATGGTGTCAGTTCTTTTCTAGAGATGGCACTTAGAAAAAAACCCATAGTGAGGTTTCTGTACCCAAACACTGCTAATAAACATGCAGAGAAAGCTCCCTCTGCTCACTGGGGATATTTGTGAAACAGAGGCTGAAGTTTCCAGGAGAATCGCCTGGGATTTGAGATGAGCCCAGCCACGATATATGAAGGGTAATTGCTTTTTCCATGTGGGACTGAAAATGAGTTCTCTTTTTGATAACCTCAAGTTTTATTCTGCCACCAAACAGCTGTATTGCTTCAAGAAGATTCTGCATGCATTTAATCAATAAGATAATTAATCTGTTTGTCTGAGTCTTTAATTAAATGTCCGCTTCTGAAAAATGGCTTCTGCCTCATAATGGTTGTGCTTCTCAGATGTTGCCCGCTTGTGACCTTATGTAAGGAGTGTCCACTGCTCTCACAGCTTGACCATCCTTCCTCCCTTCACACACAAGCCCTGCCTGACGCCTTCATAAATCATAGCTGCAATGTTGTTTGCCTATCACAGGTGCCCACGTTTGGCTGGCATTTTGGAGTGGTTTACTAAGGGACAATGGAGATCACTTAACAACACTAGGGAGTTGATTCATCACACATCAACTTAGAGTTAAAACCTCATTCTTCATCACAGGCAAATCCCCAGATTATAGCTTAGGTGCCCATTTACTGGCATGATTGTATGAGCTTCATATCTATCAAGCAATTTCTTTTAAAAGTTGGAAGCATGAGTGATAAATGTCAAGGATGGTTTTGCATATTTGCCATTTCTTCTGCTGTGTTCCTTCTTGTACATAATCTGCATCTTAGCAGATTCTGAGTCTTACTCCTTGTCCTTTTGGTGCATTCTAGCTGATCCCCTATGTCTTATTCCAAATGACACTTTCCCTAGGAAAACTCTGACACCCCATTACTTTTCATTGTTGTAACTCATTTTGTTATAATTATTTAAAATCCCATACCCTCTACTGGACTGTAGAGTTCTTGAAGACTGGAACATTGCTTTTTTTTTTTTTTTTTAATTTTTTGAGACAGAGTCTCGCCCTGTCGTCCAGGCTGGAATGCAGTGGCACAATCTTGGCTCACTGCAACATCTGCCTCCTGGATTCAAACAATTCTCCTGCCTCAGCCTCCCAAGTAGCTGGGATTACAGGCACCTGTCACCGTGCCTGGCTAATTTTTTTGTATTTTTAGTACAGACAGGTTTTCACCATGTTAGCCAGGCTGGTCTCAAACTCCTGACCTCATGATTCACCAGCCTTGGACTCCCAAAGTTCTGGGATTACAGGCATGACCCACTGCGCCACACCCATTGCTTTTGTCTGTGCGTTGCAAATATCTACCGCAGTACCTCAGGTAGAATAGTCATTTAATGGTTGAATGGATGTATTGAATGTATTTAAATGAGGATATACAGATGGAACCCAACCAGCCATCCAGACTGGCTGGAGACTTTAGTGGGACAATATATAAAACTAAAGTGTTAAAATGAGAAAAAAGACTTTCCTTAGCATACACAGAAAGGACTATACGTCTGGGACCACTGTGTGGTAATCAGGTTGCAATTCAGTTGAACATTCTGGCAGGATTTGGGGAATCCAACAAAAGCATCACATGGTGACTCAATTTGGGGAACGATGATAATAAATGGACACTGGAGAAACTGGAAAGGAGTTATTAAAAGATTTTCATTATCCCCATATTACTGTTTAAAAGCACTTTATGTATACTCAGGAAAAATAAGCAGCTCAGATCACTAACAAACCACGGGAACAAACTCCCTATGTGACTCTCCAGCTCAGTGGAAGGGCTACTAGAGTTCAGGGAACTTTGGACCTTGGGCCGATTCTACCTAGGTTCAAGTCCCAGTGTGGCTACCTAACTTTCCCTTGGGAAAATTACCAAATCCTAATGAGCCTCAATTTCTCTATCTGAAAGATGGGAAAAACAAAATATATCTCTCAGCGTTGTTTGGAAGGTTTCTAGTATAGTGCCAGACATGGATTAAGCCATTGGTAAGTGGATGCTGCAGTACTTATTGGGAAAATAATTTTTATTACTTTTTTTTTCATTTTGAGATGGAGTGTCGCTCTTGTTGCCCAGGCTGGAGTGCAGTGGCATGATCTTGGCTCACCGCAACCTCCACCTCCCAGGTTCAAGTGATTCTCCTGCCTCGGCCTCCCAAGTGGCTGAGATTACAGACATGGGCTACCATACCCAGCTAATTTTTGTATTTTTAGTAGAGATGGAGTTTTACCATGTTGGCCAGGCTGGTCTTGAACTTCGGACCTCAATTGATCCATCCATCTTGGCCTCCCAAAGTTCTGGGTTTACAGGCGTAAGCCACTGTGCCCGGCCCATTTATTACTATTATTATTACTATTATTGTTAATAAAAAAGTTGTTTGGTCAAGGAGACTGGGGCAACAGCAGATTGAGGCCATAAAGCACATTTTGTTGCCTTCTCCAGGAAGTCTTTCCCCACTAGCCTCTCTACTTCCTTTGCAATGGAGAGTGAGGTTTTTCTTGTTACCACAGTGCTTTGCATAGAAAAAAGAAAAAATAAAGCCTTTGAGGCTTTCTAGACTTAAAAAGGTAGCCTTGGACATATTTGCTGACAAACGAAGAGTATATTGATGAAAATTCCATGACTTTTTCCATCAGCTTCTACAGGGACCTGTGGCTGATTTGATCTTAGAGAGTAAGGGCGGGTGGGTGGCAAAGGACATGGCCGTAGAACTCATCTGGAATCATAGACCCTTTGAGAGTTCGTAGCCTGATGGAGGACATAAATTAAATGTTAAAAGTTTCGGTCTCAGGGGCTAGTGTAGATTTGTTGTTACCAAAATGTTTTTTATAAAATGATTGTCCCATAAAACACTCATGAAAGCAGATTCCATGGTTTAAAACGTTTGAGAAGTGCTACCACTCCTTCTTGGAATTTCACGTGGAAGTAGCTTATTAGAGTCTGTTAAAAGCTCTGCAGCAAAGAAGACTGTTAATACTTCAGGCTTTATGAGTCATCTGGTCTCTATCACAAATACTCAACTCTGGCTCTGCAGTGCAAAAGTAGCCATAGACAATACGTAAGTGCATGGGCGTGACAGTGCTTTAGTAAAACTTCCTTTGCAGAAACAGGTGATGGGCTGGATTTGGCAACGGGCTGTTGTTTACTGACCCCTGGCCTAGACCGCCAACTACTTTAAAGAATTTCCTTTGGTTTTCTTGTCCACTCACAGTAGGTGGTATGTGGTAATGCATAATGCATTACCACATAATGCTAATGCATAATGGTTCTTCCCCAAAAACATTAGACATGTCTTTGAGAAGTCTCTAAATCCATCTGGAAGCACAGTCAGAAGAGTTGAATCCACAGTGAATCAACATTAAGAAAAGAAAGGTCACTATGTATGAGATACTTTTCATGAACACACAGACCTAAGTCACCCAGGAAATCATCTCAGGAGTCTGTAGAATGTGTACTTACAGCTTTCCAGCTGCAACTTGCATGTCTGTGTGTCCATGGGGTATTTAGACAGATCCATATTACATGCAACAGTTGTTGTGATCCTAAGAAGGAAAAATGGGTTCAAAAACAGCATTATGAGGGAGCTATAGAAAGTTCACATTCCCTTCCAAGGCCCACTCAAAGAGGACTCTCACTTGAACTCTTAAAATGAACATGTAGCTTGGAGCCTGCATCTAAAGCATCCTTGAGGTTCTGTGTGCTAAAGAATGCCCATGAGGCTTGGTTAAAACTGGGTCTAGAGTGGAGGAGGTTGGAATGTTGGCCATTCAAGAGGCAAAACTTCTGAGGGTATCACAGAACAGATGGATGCAATGGCTCGAGATGCTTTAGCATCCAGCTTTTAAACTTAATCTTCGTGACAGACCTGTGTAAGCCCAGGACAGTGTTCACAGTCACTATTGTCGCCACTTGACAGCAGCTGTAGGGACTTGCATAGGCTCACATGGCTCTGAGTGGCAGAACTGAGGCTGGAGCCCAGGTTTCCTGGCTGTGCTCTTCTCACAAGACCCTGCCTCCTCATGGGAACCAGGATCCAGAGGCAGTGGGGGTCCCAGGCACGTGGCTTTTGGGGCTTAACCCCAGAGATGTTCAATTAAAAGTCAGTTAAGCTCTCACGGTGGAGATTGCATTCGCCAGGCCTTTATCTTCCTTTATTCTTCAGTGTCATGCATTTTTTATTCAACACTCTTATTTATTAAGCACTGTGCTAGGTACTTGGTGGAAATGAAGGTGTTTATAGAATGGTGCTTACCTCCAGGAAGCTCACACTCCCTTTAGGGAGACAGAGACTAACAACAGCTATGGTTTACTGAGTGCTTACTGCGAGCCAGTCCCTGGGCTGAGTGCTTTGCATGAATTACCCCTTTGAGAAGCTCTACTAGGTAGGAAATATATTAATTCTCATTTTACTATTGATGAAACTGAGGCTCTGAAAGTCAAGTAACTTGCTTAAGGTCACAGAGCTGCTGAGGGACAGAGCAGGGACTTGTACCCAAATCTTTGTGATTCTAGAGCCAGGCTATTAAAACATCCCTCATTATTTGTAATCCTTACACAATATTGATTGTGCTGTGTGCCATAATATAGACAGACACACATGTATACACAAATGCATGCACATGCCCACACACCCACACACACACATGTGCTGTGGGAACATGGAGAAGGGGGATGTTAATGATGCCTGGAATTGAGGTCAAAAGAGAAGTCTAGTTATGTTTCATGAAATAAGAATTGGGCTTTGAGGTGGTCTTTGCAAAAGTCAGTACAATTGAGGCATGTCCAGAAATTCAGTTTATAGGTTAACTCAATCCTTGATTTATAACTTCAGACTCTCGCTTAAGACTAAAGGTCAGCCCCATGAATTGGTTCCTGGCCACCTCCCCAAGGCCTCTGGGAGCTTTGGGTTTGTACAGTCCTTGCATAGGTAGGGATGAGTCCTGTCCATCCAAACTGGCTCCATGAACTTGGGTGAAAGGAACTTCAGCTTCAGGGATTTGGGGAGAGGACAAATGGGAGCCCATGGCTGCAGGTGGCAGAGGCTCTGGGGCGCTGCACCTTGGTTTTCTGTACAGACATGACTCAGACAAGTAGAGCTGTGTTCAAGAGCTGCTGCAGCTCCACTGAGCCCCACGAAAGGAAAATTCCTTGCACGCACCTCTCTGTTGGCTCTTGCCATTGCTTTTACTTCTTCCCTTGCTAACTTCCCTTTATCCTTTAAGACTCAGCTCAGAATCCTGTGAAAGCATCCTCTAACATCACCCCTAAACCACTCACCTACTCCCCAACCTGGGTCCCAGAACTAGGGACTTCCTTTGTTTCCAGGTCCACGTCCTTGAGGACAAGGCAATGTCTTATTCAGCTCTATCCTGTGTCCAGCATGGGGCTGGGCACAGAGAAGGGATTCGGTAGATGCCGAACTGAGAGAGGGACCTTCTATTATGGGGTCAAAGATCTAAGAAGGCATAGAACCTCACAGTGGCTCTTTGAGTTCTGGTCACAAGTATCCAAGACACATCTCCACGTTTTCTCCCAGCTGCTGCCCTCCCCACCTGAGGTCACAGGTGTCTGCATACCTGAGGGCATAAAGGACCGTGCCATTGGAGAAGAGGCGGATAAGCCTGTTTCCCACAGTGACTTCATGGAGAAAGGACTTCTTGGACTCCACAATGTAAGTGTCTGGCACCCAGAGGAACTCCACGAGGCGAGCATCCAGAGTGAAGCTCTTGTTGCCTTCAAACAGCAGCCGCTGGTCCGTCCAGCGCTGTCGGAGGTATATGGTGGCTGTGTAGTCCTGGGAAGGGGAGGCCGGGTATGGAAATGGATAGGGGTGGAGGGTGAGAAAACCCCACCAAATAGGAGAAAAGTGGTCAAGCTTTACTCCGCCCCAACCTCCACTTAGAGCAAGAGTACACAGACATTGGTGAATAAAGTTGCTACTCTTATTGCAATATGCCACCACTCAAGATTGGGGTAACTGGTAAGAAGTCATCTGCTGGGTAAGTTACCCCAGTTATCCCAGTCTTGGGGTAGTGGCATATTGCAATAATAGAACAAATTGCCTTATTTATTCTAGATAATAGCTCCCACTGCCAAAAGGAATCCCATGTTTGAGACTTTAACTTACTTGGCATGACAACTCACATTGCAGTAGATCACCAAGGCTCCACCAAATTGCTGAAGTTCTTGGTGGGCTAAATGCTTAGGATGTCCACAGTTTATCTGGAATGCACAGCATGCCACTTGGCAAGCTGCCTTTAGTTTGCCCTTATCTTGAATGTGTGTGTGTATGGTTCTTTTCTTTTCTTTTTTTTTTTTTTTTTGAGACAGAGTTTTACTCTTGTCATCGAGGCTGGAGTGCATTGGCACAATCTCAGCTCATTGCAACCTCTGCCTCCCAGTTCAAGTGATTCTCCTGCCTCAGCCTCCCAAGCAGCTGGGATTACAGGCATGCACCACCAAGCCTGGCTAATTTTGTATTTTTAGTAGAGATGGGGTGTCTCCATATTGGTCAGGCTGGTCTCGAACTCCCAACCTCAGGTGATCCACCTGCCTTGGCTTCTCAAAGTTTTGGGATTATAGACATGAACCACCACGCCTGGCCATTGAATGTGTTCTCTTAAGGGAGAGGGTCATTGCAGCAGTCTGCTGTCAGTTTTCCTCAGGTTGTCTCCCCAACTATAAAAGACCATGTGATCTACAGCCTTGCTTACTACACTTTTACTCCTTTCCCCAAATTTTATCCATCACCAAGTGTACCCACTTGATTCCCTGGTTTCTCTCCTCCTGGCCCTTGAATGGATCTTCTCCCTGATACTCAGAAAATCTGTTCTACAAGAGTCTTTTGTTGTCTTGAGTTTGGAGATAACACTCCAGCTTCTGCCATTCTAAATAGAGGAGGGCCATGAGCCATTCTTTTTTTTTTTTTCTTTTTGAGTAGCTAGAAAGGGTATCCGCATTAAACACATGGACAGGGACTCCTTGGGTGGAGTACAAAGGAACAACACTTACCATGTTACTCTCTGAAATGCTGGAGATACTTGCAACGTCCAGAGTCAGCGCTATCTGAACTGGTTCTCCTAAGATGAACAAAACCCAAGACAGACATGGAAACACAAACATGAGATTTCCCAGTACTACATTAGTGCATTCTAAAAAAGATTAAAATTATAAAATTCGAGATTGCTTGATAGAAATATTTAAATAATCTATAAATATAAAGATTAAAATATAAATCTTTATATTTAAAATATAAAAATCTATAAATAAAAGTTAAATTTTTCTTATCCCCTCTCAAGAGTAACCACTGTGTATGGTGTGCCTCCCTTTGGTATGAAAAATATGCACAAATACATAGGTATTTTAATACGTAAGAGAGACCACACTGCGTAATGAATGCATATTTTAAGGAACATAGTGCTGAGATATTAGCCACTTCTTACATGGAGGGTTTTTCCTATGGCATTTGCAAGGAACTAATCATTTAGAAAGTAACAGATTTGGTAATCTGATTGTGCACAGATGCCGTTTTTTCCCCCTTGGCTAAATAAATTTATCACAGGAGGCATTCAAGACCCATGGCTGAGCTTTTGCTGACCTCCGGACACTTTGCTTCTCTTCCTTCACTCTCCCGGAACTCTAAACAATTTAGAATTTCAGAACCTCTGCTCTTGGTCCAGTGCGCAGACTGTGGGGCCTCAATCCTGGAGGCTCAGCAGCCAGATTGAACTTCAGAGAAAGACAGTTCTATCTCTAGAGACTGAGGTGTCAGAGCTACCTTCAAGAAGCCAGGCCAGGCCAGGAAGTTGGCTCCTCTTTATGCGGAGATGTGGAATAATGTACCTAGGTCCCAGATCTGCCACCTCCCAGTTCTTTATTCCGGGAAAAGTTATCAAATCTTTCAGAGCTGCAGTTCTTTTACCTGTAATTGGAGATCATGTTGACCTCATAGGGTCAAGGAAAGGGTTGAAGGAGATTAGGCCTGTGACAGTGTCTTTGTGGCAGGGCAGCAAAGGGGAATGTAAGAGAAGTGCCTGCCCCGCCGGACATCCTGAAGGTGTTCATCACTGATTGTCTGTACAAAGCTCCCAGCATCATGTCCATCAGTCACATAATAATGGGCGCTCAATAAATGGCATTTCCTTCCCTTCCCTTCCCCCTCTCTTCCATAATCTTAGCTAATTTTGGAAAAGAGACAACTTTGTTCACTAGGCTAATAGATGCAATAGCATTCACTTGCAATAAAAAAGCCCTGGGGGTGCCTCAGGGGACTGTGATAATGCATTAACCAGGAAGAGGCCAGGTGGAATTCAAAAGAAGCTTAAAAACATCTGATTGGTAGGAATAGGGCAAAGCAACATACTTACTAATCTAAGAAAACTAAGCCATAGGATATAGGTAGAAATTTGGAAATAAAAGTTAGAGCCAATGCAATTAAACAATACTTGAACGTTAATGTTGATATCTGGTGGAAAAGGATGAGATTTTTTTTTTTTTTTTTTGAGACAGGGTCTTGCTCTGTTGCCCAGCTGGAGTGCAGTGGCGTGATCTCAGTTCACTGTAACCTCCGCCGCCTGGGGTTCAAGTGATTTCTCTGCCTCAGCCTCCCAAGTAGCTGAGATTACAGGTGCGCGCCACCACACCTGGCTAATTCTTTGTATTTTAGTAGAGAGGGGATTTCATTATGTTGGCCAGGATGGTCTCAATCTCCTGACCTTGTGATCCGCCCGCCTCAGCCTCCCAAAGTGCTGGGATTACAAGCATGAGCCACTGCGCCCCTTCAGGGCGAGATCTTTGAGGGCAGACCCTGAAAGGTGCTGAAGCAGTATGGTGCTAAGTGGCTTTCTACCCCTCCAGGCAGCAAGGTGCAGCTCTGAGACTGGAAGCCTGGAGTCAGAGAAAGGTGTGTGAATTCCATTCAGGCCACTTAACGGCAAATTTCAAATCTCTCTGTGCTGCACTTTGTTTTCCTTTCTCCCTTCCTTCCCTCCCTTCCCTCCTTCCTTCCTTCCTTCCTTCCTTCCTTCCTTCCTTCCTTCCTTCCTTCCTTCCTTCTTTCTTTTCTTTCTTTCTTTCTTTCCTTCTTTCTTTCTTTCTTCCTTCCTTCCTTC